>NW_022900935.1:65466711-65509396 GCF_012274545.1 Fukomys damarensis
AAAAAAAAAAAAAAAAAAAAAAAAGGAAATTAATAGTATTGGATAAAAGTAACAAAAAAGAAGGAACAAGAAAAAAGAAAAAAAATGGAGAACAAACTAAATGAAAAATGAATAATAATAAGGAAGAAAATTGAGATAGATGGAGAGACCAGAAAAGAAAAAGAAAAAAAGAGGAAAAAACTCCAAACATCAAAACCAAACCAAAACAAACAAACAAAAAAAACCAATAAAGGAGAAAAGATGGCTCCCAAAATTCCTCCGGATTTCCAGATGAGTGGTTTCAAACTTTCTGGGACCTGCAGCTTCAGAATCCAGTGAGCCGAGGTCCTCTCTGCCTGGCCTCATACCTGTGGGTTTGTGAAGTGCCCGCTGCTGTGCCCCCTCTGCCGGGAGCCCGCCCAAACCGCGGTGTGTCCCTGTTTGCCCTGGTACAGGGAAGCAGCCCAACCCCTATCTGCTGGAGGGAGTCTGCTTGAGTCCTAAACTCTGCACTCCTGTTGGGATCTGGCATCTTTTTCCTTACATGACAACTTGCTAAGCAAACAGAAAATCCCATCCTTCTAGGATTCAAATCTCTGTTTCTTCGTAGATTTTAAGGAACTTACCTTTTGTTTTCTCTTAGGCTAAGGATTATGTCTTTCCTAAGCTTTTATTCTTTGCACTTTTATTCCTAGCACTTTCTGCATAATAAATGCTAAATAAACAATTGTAGATATTGAAATATACAGAAAAAGTTCCAAGAAGAGCCATACCCCTTGGACGTCTGACTCCAGGAGGGCTCTGCAGAGCACCATGGGCTGAATTAAGTTGTGACTGGCTATAGTCAGGGGTGAGCAAGAAGGAAAGGAGTCTAGACACAAGTCCACATTGGGAGACTGCCCAGCACACAGCTTCCTGTACTATAATGACTTATTGCCAGTCATACTGAACTATGTCAAGGATCGGATTGATTTTTATATTTAATAAGAGGAGCACTCTTGACTGAATCTCACGTAAAATTGACCAAGGCGAAAGCCCAGCTGCCCCTATTGTCCCCAAGGGCCCTGTCACCATCCAGGGTCAGGACAGACAACCCAGACTGTGACACTTGCCCTGAAGTCTGAGCTGATGCAGAGCTCAACCCATGAACAACACAGACTCCGCTAAACCATGGGCTCGACACACACATAATCAATGCACAGCTACTGAGAGAGAGCAGGAGGAAATCTTGGCAACTTTGTTGTCCACAAAGATTGTTCGGCAGAAAACACTAAAAGAAAAAGTTGATAAACTTGGCTTCACCAGATTTAAAAACCTAGAGCAGCTGCAGCCACTGCACTGACCCCAGCCAACTCCACACAGCGGATTCTGCACCCTGACCTTGTCAACCTGCCAACTTCCGACAGCTCTGCATTTTGGTTCCCCACACACAGGGCTGCCGAGGTTCTGAGCACTGACTGACTTGGTTGTGGATGAGATCAGTGCTCCAGGAGAGAAGTTAAGCTCAGAGAGTCGGCAAGTTCAGGGAGAAATGACTGGCCTGGCCAGCAGCACTCGCCCCAGGAAAAGCCCAGGGCTGTTGTAAAATGTAAAAGCGACGTGGGGTTTTATTCCAAGAGAGACTTCCTCATGGCGGGACAGTCAGAGAATCAACCAGAGCAGAGCCGACCATATTGCCAGAGTTCAATCTGGCGCCATATGCAAAGGGTTGGCTGTGTGGGACAGAGCGCAGGACACCTGCGCTCCAGCTCCAGTCCAGGAATCTGAGCATTATTCTTCCACGGTGACTGGAGAGAGACAGCCAAGAAGACAGGCTGAGGGCCGGACATGGATCCCCCAGAAGCTCACCGCAGGCCGGAGGTCACAGGTCCTAGTGGGTGTGGCTTTCAGAGGTGGCTGGATCTGGCGGTGCCACCGAGCCCTCGGCCCGCTGTGCTTGCCGTGCACATTCCCTCCTGTCTATGACTTGCTGTCCTGTCTACTCCATGGCAGTGTCCGTGCTTCCTCACTGCACCCGTCTGGCTTGGTTGCAGTCCACCCTTGAGCATGGTCACACGACCTCACTCACGGTGACAGTCGTCAGCACTCTGCTTTCACGTCTTCCCGTCTGTCCTGTGTGATGTTATTGTCTTACATTTACTTCCGCATATTATAACTTTCCACAATAAATTATTATTTCAGCTTTAAGACTTCAACAACGATAAGGCTCTACATTCATTGTGTGCTCAGCTTCTGGCGCTTTTTGTCCTTGAATGGACGCCATTGCTGTGCGAACCCCCAGCACGGAGGACACCCTTCCTTGCTTGTGTTCTATGTCTACCAGTGACAGATTCTTTTGTTTCTCTGAAAATGTTAATATTTTGTCTTTTGAAGGATTTTTGCTGAGTGTTAGATTCTAGGTTGATGGGTCTTTTTCCTCCCCAGTACTACTGTAGTACTAGTATGTGGATGTCCTGCTGTGTTCTGCCTTCTGTCATTTCTAGCAAGGATTTGATGATAGACATTTCTTATCATTGTTTCTTGTCAACATCTGTCCACTCTGGATGGGCCACCACCTCTCTTGTACTCTGATTGCCCTCTGGGTGTTGTACATGTGCAGCACGGTGCCTGCAAAAGGCTCAGGCTGCGGCACAGCTCTCTGGAGAGCTCTCTACTGTGCTGTCGCCTCAGCCTCTCTGAACCTGAGCTCTGTCTCCTCAATGCAGTCAAATCTCTGTGCTCTTTTGGGCTCCTCTCCCACGCTGGGCCAGAAAGTGTGCCTGGAAGGAAGCCACGCGACCGAGGGCTCACCTGCTTTGCTGCCCTGGCCTCATCTGCAGCCCTATGCTGTCTGTTGTCCGTGGTCTTAAAGTGGGGATTTGTGCCATCATCCCAGCTGCTCTGGGCAGGAGGACAGCTTGAGCTCAGGATGTTGAGGCTAGCCTGGCAGCACAGTGAGACCCTGTCTCAAAAGCCAAACCAAAGCAAACAAGGTTCTGTGTCTTTCCCAGCTCTTTAAGTGTAGTGGGAGGGATAATCTCAGGTACTCTGTGGGCAGAGGTGGGAGCCTCTTCCTCGTGTGGCGTGGCCTTCTGCTGTGTTTCTTTTCTTTGGTCTCTGCTCTGTGTTCTGGATAATGTCTTTAGATTTATCTTCATGGTCATTTGTTCTCTTTCAGCTTTATCTAATTGGTTGCTCAGTCCACCCAAGAGCCTACTTAGTATTTTAACTGCTGCGTGCACCGTTTCTGGTCTTGTCCACGTGACCATGCTCAGTTGCTTGCCAGTCTTTGGTCACATACCTCTCCAGATCCCCTCCGCAAATGTGGACTTGCCTGGAGCAAGGACCTCCTGTCTCCTTGGATATAAGATGCACCTTTTATCCACAGCATTCTACCTTCTTCTGCTGACCTGTTTGCACCCTCGCCATGTTCTCTTCTGTCCTGCCCCTGGTCCCGATGCCTCGCCCTGGCCTTCCTTCCTCCTGTGGGCTCGGCCCTGTGCACTTGGTTCCTCTTAAGTTTCTCCAGGCTTGGGCCTCCTGAGATGGACCCGGCCTTCCTCATCCTCACTGCCTGAGCGCCTCCCCTTGGGATGGGCTCCTCCCATGTCTTCTCCGGGCACAAATGAGATGTCCTCTGCAGTTCTGCTCTGGCACGCCACCTAACCAGCCACCCTGTCTCTTCTGGCTCTAGTTAGGTCTCGGAGTGCTGGTCTGCCCTGGGCTTCCACCGGCCCCTTGAGGCTCTTCACTCATGATGTCTGAGATCTTTCTCCCCTCCTCTTCCCTTGCTTTTCCTGACCATTGGCTCTTAGGTGATTTTGCTGTGATTTCTCTCCTCAATGTGCCTTGAAGACTTCAGGTCAAGGGAGACCCTGCGTGGGACTGGTGGAGACTGGTCCAGAGGGGCAGGAGGCTGTGGGAGGGAAGGGGAGGCCTGGCTCGGCTGGGGAGGGTGCTGGGAAGGACCTGATGCGCCTGCTGGGAACCCTCACCTGCACAGAGTCTGGTGACAGGTGTGCCCCTGCACAGTCTCAAACCAGGGAAGCCAGAGGGGTAGAGGCCGCCTGCACTGCCAGGGGGTGCTCCAGTGGCAGTGGCTGAGCTGGGATTAAACCCAGGCATCTCATCCTGCTGGATGAAGTCCCTCTCGCTTTCAGGGGTCCCTCCCCACCCCCATCCATACAGCTGCCCATGGGCTCTGGGGAGTCCTTGCACAACCCTGTCCCTTCCGCACGCTGCTGTTCCCTGTCAGCTCAGCGCTGCACCCACCGGCAGTGCTCTTTCTCTTCTCTTTCCGTTCACACTGAGTCATCATCTGTTTATTAAACATGTGGAATTTTTGATTTGCAGTTTTCTGGGTTGTGAAGGCGTGATCCCACCAGCTGTTTACACTCTGTCATCCAGCAGTTTCCACACGGTGGTTCTGCCGCTGGCTCTGGGACAGCTAGTCCCGGTCTCCAAATACTCTCAACCTGCCGGGTCCTCAGCATGCACCTCCCCACAGCAATGGCAGATTTGCTTTGTAGCTCAAGACCACGGTGTCATTCCAAGGGAGCAGCCTGGGGACAAAGCCGCAGATAACTGCAGTGCAGGGTTGGAGGGGCCAACTACAGGCTACGGTGGGTGAGGGTACCCAGGCCCTGCTGCTCCTCTGGGGGCTCATGGGACACCTCTACCCTGGCCATGCAGCCTGGACAGGAGCATCTTTCCAGGAGCCTTGTCACCACCTCAGGAGAACATGGTCGGGCAAAGACTGCACCGTTCAAAGCCCTATGAGTGGAAATGGCTAAAAGGCATATGAAAACTGGTCTCTCACCAGCGATGAATGAGCTAACAGCTCCTTTCAAGCTGGTAGCTCAAGACAGCCCCTGTGTGGCCAGGTGTGGCCTTACGATCCAGGGTACTCCCGAAAGGTCACACCTCTTTATGACAAGATCTCTCCAAGGCTTCTGCACAGCATGTTGTGACAGCATTGCTTATAATCAGGAAAAACAAGATTTGTTAAAGTAACCAAGCACAGGGCAGTGATGAGGTGAATTCGTCAGCACTGTGGTTGTGGGGACAAGACCAGGGACAGGATAAAGACTGCAGAGACTGAGGGCAGTCTCCAGAGGAGGACAGGGCGGAGACAGGGACCATTAGGGACATACGCTTGTTAAAGATCACTGATGTGAGCCTATGGGCAGGGCCTAATATTGTATATAAATTTACCCTAATAAAGTTGGCTAAAAGTAAATAAATGTAACCTGATGTATATCAACTGCCCCTCATTAAAATCTACAGAGAAAAGATAGAGGAAATATACTAAAATATAGCCAATGGCTCTTTGGGTATTACAGGGTTGGTGAAGCTGGACAACTTCTTCTTTGCTTTCCACAGTAGGCATTGTGGCATTGGAGAATATGCTTGAGTCCTATCCTCTGAGTTTGAATGCGCACATATGTGGTAAAGGGTCCTTGGGGATGTAATTAAGGACCTGAAGGTGACATCATCCCTGTGCTGCCTGAGGGCCCTTGGTGGGCCCTGAGTTCAGTACAAGTGTCTTTATAAGAAACAGAAGCAGGGACACAGACACGGAGCACAGGAGCCATGTAAAGTCAGAGGCAGAGGCTGGTGTACATACCCACCAGAGAACCGGAAGCCAGGACAGGCCAGAGAGCGTTCCCCAGAGCTTCTCTGGGACCATGATCTTGCTGGCACCTTAATTTTGGCCTTCTGACCTCCAGGGTTTGGGAGAGAACAAATCCGATGTTTAAGCCACTAATTTGTGGTAATTTGTTATGGCAGGAAATTAATACAGGCATTCTATAAGCAGAAAATAAGACAGAAATAAAAATGAAAAAGGTAGGAAAATCCACAAGTGGCAATCAAGTCACACCACACTCTGGGGAAAAGGCCGCAGGCTGGTTGCAGGGGTGGGGGTGCCATTGGCTGCTCTCTGGGGGGTCTCTGCTGGCTGGTGGGGGTGGGGGGGGGTGGCTGCCAATGCTTCTCTCTCTTATTTTTTTCTTCTTACGTCTTCCTCCTCCTAACTGCTTACAATAAAGAATAAAACTACAGTTTTAACAGCACATGAAAAGGATCCTTCCCATGATCACGTTGGGTTTATCCTTGGAATGCGAGGAAGGTTGACAACACGCAGACCTACACGCAGGAGATGCCCCATGAGCAGGGTGAAGACCATGCGGCCACTTCGCCTGACGCAGAAGAGGCATTCGGCACGACTCACAGCCCAGCATGATGAAGACTCTCAGCAGAGGAAGCCCAGAAGGAGCGCGCCTGAAGGGAATGAAGGCCACATACGCCGAGCCTACAGCTGGCATGCACTCTGCCCACAAAGTGAACGGCTTTTCCTCCAAGACCAAGAAGACAGGACCTACTCCGGGCACCCCTGTCCTCACAGCACTGACAGAGGAGTCATCTCTAGGTCAGAGCACAGGCCATCCCATTAATTCTGTGCACAGACACCATGACCATACAGACTAAAAACCCTAGCAACTCCATCAGAAAGCTGTTGGAACTGACAAATGCACTCAACAAAGTCGCCACATACGAAACCAGTATGCAACCGTCAGCACCCCGTGCACTGAAAACAAACCATCCGGAAAACACTCCCATTTACAACAGCTGCCAAAAAAAAAAGAACTTTAGGATTCAATTTAATCAAAGTGTGTCTGCGAAAGTACTTTAAACATCATAGTTTTAAGCGTGAAATTATCCTGCGTCAAGCTTTATGTTCCTCGGTACTAGGCTTTGAACGTCTCTCCTGCATCTCTGCCTGCCGTCCCGCTCCTGGCCCTGGCCCGGGACTGCATCACCTCCCACCTGGTGGTTGTCTCACTCCACTCCAGCACCCTCCGTGCCCCCTGCCCCGCTGTCCTGAATGACGCCCCTTCCTTTGGCCGCCCTGCTCCACCAGCCCTAACTGCGGGCTCCTACCATCAGTCTCCACGCAGCCCTTTCCCGAGCTCCCCCGATCCTTCCTCTGACCTCTCGCCTTCATGAAACACTAGAGTGGCTCTGCTTCCCACTCCCGAGTGTGCCCTTCCCCCGAAGGCCTCACCCCCTTTTCTGATGGGGACGGCACCAGCTTTGGCCTGAGCGGCGCTAATGACTCCTTTTTCTGCCCACTCACCCAGCTGTGTCCCCCGAGGCAGCCAGTTCCCAAGCGCTGATTTGAGCCCTCCCACCCACTGCAGCCCGAGGAGCGAGAGCTCCGAGGCTGCCCCTCTGTGTTTCCGCTTCAGCTTTCTGAGACCTTGTGCCAAGACCCTGGCAGCCCTCGCCACCTTCTCCCTCATCTGTCTGCCTGTCTTGCCCACCCTGGGCCTTGCCTGGTCATTTGCCCGGCTCTGGCCTTGCAGGTGCCTGCTGCCTGCCCTGCGCAGAGGAGCTCTCCTCACCCCTGCAGCCACTGGCCCCGTCACTGCCACCCCTCCTGCGCTGACGCCTCTGAGCCTCATCCTACTGGCCTCACTGCAGCTTCAGGCAGGACATTTCCCAGTGTCCACTTGCTTTTATTCCGGGTGCAGTGGCCCTAAGTGGCTTCCCTACAGCTGCCTGCCTGCTCCCCAGAGACATCTTTGGGTCTGTCCCGGAGAGGCCACATGCTCTGGCGAGGGCATCGCCAGGGACCAGCAAGTTGGCCGGGCGAGGAGCAGGCAGGGCAGGGTGCGGCCTCACTGCCAGGGCCAGAGCTATTTACTCCTTCCCACCCCAGGGCATCACCGTGGCAACTCACACCAGCGGATGTCATCCCGCGCAGCACAGATCGGGGCTTTCATGTGCCTGGCTGGGACTGCTTAGAATGCTGATGTCCGGCCAGCTCACCAGGGCTGCTGCTGTCAAAGAATACACAGAGGATGGGGAGCAGACAGCACCGCACAGGGCTCTGGGGAGGTGGGGCCAGGGCGGCCCTCTCCACGTCAGGCTCCGCATGTGGCGCGGCGGACGAGGGCGACAGGAGGAAGTGCCCGGGGCTGCCGAGGGGGCCAAAGAAGGGTGGGCAGTGGGGACAGCACGGAAGAGCCGTCCCAAAACGACATCAGCTGGGGTGGCAGGGCATCTTTGCAGCCTCACGGCTTTCGGGAGCACCCTTCCCTCTAGACTTGGGAAGGAGCGAGAGAGACAGCAAGCTGCAGTCTGGAAGAAAAGGGTGTCCCCTAGCGTGGCCACCTCCTCGGGGTCAGGGTGACTGCTGTGGCCTGCAGGACAGTCTCAGGGGTTGGCTCACGTGCTTGTGCCTTGTCTTCACCTGCTTGAGTGGACCTGGCCCTAGGAAAGAGCCTTTACTGTAGGCAAGGTTCGCTGATAAGGTTGTCAAGGCCTTTATCCAGCTGTATTTTTTCATTTTAATAGAAATGTAAGTATGAAAAGGATAGAAGTAGCAGAACAAATTACATTTTAAAATTAAACACCACCCTTCTCTGATGACAGCAAACGTAATGCAGACTGAAGCTGTCACGATCACCCCTCATGAGGAGAATGTACACTTGTGTGTCTCTGTCTGTGGGCATGGAGTACAATCAATGGACCCCACTGACATGTCATTACCGCCCGGGGCTCCTGGTTTTCATAACGCTCACTTTTGGTATTGGACATTCTGTGGGTCTGGACAAACATAATGACATAGATCCACTGTTACAGTCACACCCAGAGTAGTTTCGCCCCCCTGTAAGTTCCCTTTCCTCTGTCTGTTCCTTCCTACCAGCCCTGGCTAGCTCTAATCTGTTGCTATCTACAAAGGTTTTTGTCTTTTCCAGAATGTAGTGTAGTTAGTCACGCAGCATTAGTCTTTCCTGATGGGCTTCTATCAGTGAGTAATGCGCCTCTAAGGCTCCTTGTGTCTTCATGGCTTGATAGTTTATTCTGGATGTGCCAGTTTACCCAGTCGCCTACTGAAGGACCTTAATTCTCCCAGCCTCTGATAGGTACGAGCAGAGCTGCTGTCAGCCTCTGTGTGCCAGTCCATGTGTGTACCTATTATGTTCAGTGTCTCTGGTCAAATACCAAGGAGAGCAGCTGCTGGATTATACGGTAAGAGTATGTTAACTGTGGCACGGATGAGTCCAATTATCTTCCAGGGTAGCAGGACTATTCTGCATCCCCAGCAGCAGAATGAAAAAAGCTCCGGCCACTGCACTTTCTTGCCAGCATTTGGTGTTCCAGAGGTTTGGATTTGGACCATTCTGAGAGATGTGTAGTAGGATCTCTTTGTTGGTCTAGTTTGCAATCCCCTGATGATGTACGATGTTAAACATCTTTTCATGTGCTTATTGCCTGTGCTTAATCTTGTCAGCTTGACTGGACTAAGAGACTCCAGAAGAGGTGACTGGATCAGGGGGCACCACATTCATGAGTGGGTTAATCTACTGAAGTTTATAGCTGAAGGTGCCCTTAGGAGGTGGGACACTAGGGTCATGCCTTTGGAGGGTCTACGGCTCTGAAGGGAAGAGTCTTCAAGCTACCAAGGAGGGAGCAGTTTTGGCCATGAAGTTTCTGTTTTGAAGCCAGCCAACCATGGACCGAAACCTCTGAAATCATGAACCAAATTCACCGCGTCCACTTTTGAGTTGTGTAGGTCGGGCACATTGTCTCAGCAGTGGAAATGTTGACCAATACACTGTTGTCTGTACATCTCCTCTGATGAGACGCCTGTGCAGGCCTTTTGCTCATCTTTTAATCCAGTTGCTTATAGTCTTGATGTTGTTTCAAGAATTTTGCATATACTCTGATGGTAATCTTGTGCTTTACTTCCTTGTTTTCTTAAAAATGTCTTTCCCAGAAGATAGAGTTTTCATTTATCAACTTGTCAACTATTATCAATTTGTCAATTTTATCAATTTTATCAATTTTTATCAATTTTATCAATTTTTCTTTCATGAGTTGTGCCTTTGGTGTTGTATCTGATAAGTGATCACCATACCCGAGGTCATCTGATGTTCTCCTGTGTGATCTTCTAGAAGTATAGTTGTTTTGCAGTCTACATTGAGATCTTTAATCTATTTGAAGTTTTCTCTGTCTGAAATTAATGTCACTACTCTCACTTTCTTTTTATTAGTATTAGCCTATCTTGCTCTGCTTACTTTTAATCTATATGTATCTTTATCTATGATGTGGGTTTCTTGCAGGGACCATATAGTTAGATCCTGGTGGGGTTTTCTGTTTGTGTTTGGTGCTGGGGATTGAACCTGGCGTCTTTGCACTGAGCTATATTTACTCAGCCCTTTTTATTTTGACACAGGCTCTCACAGAATTTCTAAGTTTCCCAGGTTGGCTTCAAACTTTCAGTCTTCATCCCTTTGCCTCCCAGGAAGTGGGTTTACAAGCACGTGCCACCATACCTGGCTTGCTTGATGATTGACTCTGACAATCTCTTTTATTTGATGTATTTATTTCATTGATTTTCATGGCTTTGTTGATTTAATGCTATTAATATCTGCTATATTTGTTATTTATATTTATTGCCTTTTCCCTTTGTTCCTAATTTGGTCCTTTACGTTTTTCCTGTTTTATTGTGGTTTTAATTTTTTATTATTCCATTTTTCTCCATTCTTATTATATGTTACACTTCTTTTAAAACATTTTTAGTGGTTGCCCTTAAGTGGAATGCAATATACATTACACAGCTAATCTGTAAATGTACTTTCAAACGATCCTACACAACTTCATAGGCTGTGCAAATACCGTATAGTGACAAAACTTCTGTAACCCAGACTCTGTTCCTTGTCATTGCTGTCACTTGTGTCTCTTACACATCAGCATACACATCTGTGTGTATATTTGTACATATGCACATAATGCACACACAAGCAAATATGTTCTTGATGTCATTATTTTGATCAAACTTACTTGTCAGATAGATTAAGAATAAGAAAAATTAAGATTTTAAGTTTACTTTCACTTATCCTTTCTTGAATACTCTTCTTTTCATTATGTATATTGGAGTTAACCTGCATAATTTTCCTTCTCTCTAAGAGCTTTTAACATTACTTATAAGGCAGGTGTACTGCAACATAGTTACTCAATTTTTGTTTGTCTAAGCAAGTCTTTGCTTCTGATGCACCTTTGAAGGATGTTATGGCTTATTTCTAGATGCCCCCCAAACCTCATTCAGTCACTTTTTGGAAGTGGCCAGATCTAGGATGTGTGATGCTGGGGTTAAGGGTAAATGATTACTAAATTAGACCACTGATTGGTTTGGCTTGGTTCTGGGTGTGGATAATGGGAAGGCTTACCTCGGGTGTGGGTGGTACCACCCAAAAGACTGGAAGGGATAAAAGAGGTAGGCTTCCTGCTTGCTGCCTTCTGCCTGCCCTACCCTACTGCAGACTGTTTCTCCCTGTGATGCCCCTCTGCCATGCCACCCTGCCTTGGAGCCAGCTGACCATGCACTGAAAACTCTATAAACTGTGAGCTACAGTACACCTTTCCTCCTTTAATTTTGGGTGTCTGGTATTTGAGTGTTCCAGCAATGAGAAAAGTAACTGAGGCAAAGGATAATCTCACAGGGTACTGTTTGGAGGTTGGAGATTTTCTCTCCACTCTGTAAGCATCTTGTTCCTCTTGCCAAATGTTCTTTGAGAAGTTGGGTGCAATTCCTGTCTCTGATGCTCTCTGAGTGGGCGTTTTTCTCCTCCAGCTTCTTTCAAGATTTTTCTTACTCTTTAATTTTCTGAAAGTTGAATATAGTACGCCCAGGTGAAGTTTCTTTTGAATTGTCTTGGTTTCTTTGTTTTTGGCATTCCTTCAGCCTTGTCTCTGAGATTCCTGGATCTGTAGTCCGCCGTCAGACATTAATTTGGGAAAATTCTCAGTCACTCTTGCTGCAGCTATTGCTTTCTCTTTTCCTCCCTTTCTTCTTGAATGATGTGTCTCTTGTAGTTGTCCCACAGACCATAGATATTTGGGTCTGTTTTCTATTTTAGATTTTTTTTTTTTGCTCTTTGTTTTTCAATTTTTGGAGTTCCTGTTGTCCTAACCTCAAGCTCAAATTCTTTTCACAGCCGTGTCCCATCTACTCAAGAGCATGTTGAAAGCCATCTTCACTTCTGTTGTACTGTTTCAGATCTCCAGAAGTTCTTTTTTGGGTTTTTTACTGGGAATTTTCATATCTCTGCTGGATTAGTTAGCTTTTCCTTGCTATGATTAAATGCTTGAGAAAAATAATTTTAGAGGAGGAAAGATTTACTTTGGCTCACAGTTTCCGAGGTTTTAGTCCATGGTCTACTGGCTCTGTTGCTTCTAGGCCTGAGGTGAGGAAGAAGCACCATGGTTGAAGGCCATGGCATAGGAAAGCTGCTTACTTTATGGCAGCCAGGAAGCAGAGTGAGAAGGAGACAGCCAGAGAGGAAGGCTGGGGACTTGATATAGTTATCAAGGTCATGCCCCCATGATCTACTCTCTTTAATAGACCCTATTTCCTGTTCTCTCTCCTCCCAATAATTCCATCAGATAATAGTCTCATCAGTGGATTAATCCGCTTGATGGACTTAGAGTCCTCATGACCCAGGGATTTCCCCCAAAGTCTGCTAATCGAGCTTTTAGTACATGAGTTTCAGAGGACATTTTCAATCCAAACTGTAACATCTGCTCATGCTGCTCATCTATTTTTGCCGTTCCTACTTGGACACTCTATCATCTCTGTGGGTCTGGCTCTGGCTCTGCTGCAGATTCAGCCTCTTCAGTGTGCTTTTGCCTTTTAGTCTGCTTGGTAATTTTCATTTGAAAGACAGATGTGATGAACTTGGCAAAAGACCTTTAGCAATGTAGTGGTAAGGTGTGGGGTGAGGGAGACTTCTACAGTCCTCCCTTGAGCACATGGGGAGTCAGTGTCTTTGCCCCGAGAGAGATGGAAGGTTCTACACCCTGGGAGTCTTAGATTTGACTGCTGTACCCTCTCCAGAGAGTCCCATGACATGGGCTCCTATCATTTTCTATGGCTCAAGGCACATAGTCCTTTGCTTGGTACAGGGGAAGCACCTTGTAAGTGCCCATGCTTATCACACGTCCAGTTTTGTTTTGTTACATGGTAAATGTTAATGTTTTTTCAATAAATAAATGGTAAAAAAATAACTGAATGAAAGTTGTAAAATAAATGTTTGATATTCTTAGAGATTTATAGGAATAACCCAGTTTCTATGTGAATGCTGGGAAGAGTTCCAAGAACATAGCTGGTCCCCATTAGAGTAGGGGGACTGAAGGGCTGACTGTGGAGGGGAGCTGATGGCTGACGTCTGTCCTGCCTGTTCTCGCTGCAGTCACCTCTCAGTCTTCCTACCATGGCCTTGCTCTTGGCTGGGCTGGGCAGGTTACCTGGGGGCAGTCAGACCTGTCCTCGTATGCAGGAGGTGTCCCTGCTTGGGACACCTTCAGGCAAGACGCTCTGCAGCTCGAGTGTCGGCAGGTTCCCTCAGCTCATCCACCTGGAGACTCTTCCTGTCCATCAGACGGATGTGGCCGCAGCTTGCGCTTCTCCGACTCTGGAGAGAAGTCGCTGTTTCGTTTCTTTGCCTGGGAACCATGTTTAAGTCAGATCAGACTGCAGCGCACCTGCAGAGCCTTGGGGAAGGATGAGCCACACCACCTGCTGTGTATTGAGCTGTTCTCTATTCAAGGTGGGCCTTGGAGGTCATGACAAAGGGCCAAGGTTTTTAGGAGAGTGACTAGCTCCTTTCTGGTGTCTACTTATACGTGAGCTCCCTTTCTTAACCACGTGTGTGCACACACACATGCATGCACACTCTGGTCTTGCTCCATCTATGGGGAGGTAGAGGTGTGAACTGGAGTGTGACTCCTTATCTTACTGCTTTTTTGTTGCTGAAACAAATTATTAAAGACTGAGTAACTGATAAAGTACAGAGGTTTATGGGTTCATGGTTCTTGAGGCCCAAGAGCCTGGTGCTGTGCTATAGTATGGTGGGGGCATTACATGTTGGAGACAGCAAGCAGTCAGCCCAGGCCTCTTCCTCCTTCTCACATGGCCACTATGCCTTTCCAGGGCACACCCCCACATGACCTCGCTCAGCCCTACTCAGCTCCCAAAGACCGCCCCCTCCAGAAACTATTAACAAGTAAGTTTGGGGATTATGTTTCCAGCCCCTGAACCCTGGGGGACACCATCAAATCACAGACTACATGGTGCTGGCTGCTCCTCAGAACCTCACAGCAGCTTCTGGAGGTTGAGTTTTCTCAGGACAATGGGTTTTCTCCTGAGATATCTCTGGTGTCACCTGGAGCCCAAGAGCACCCGCAGCCTCAGTGTCCTTACACCGAAGCTGGAGGAGCTGCTGGCCTGCAGACACACAGCTTTGAAGGCAGTGGGGGAGCTGAATGCTCCTTTCTGCTGGCCAGGCAGAGCCCCTGGCCATCTACCCTGCAGGCCACGCTGAGTAAAAGGAGCTTTTTTTGAGGCATACACCTGGACAACCTGACTGGAAACCCTGATCCTCCAAGAGCAGCCTCTGCCCTCTTCCTCCTGCCTGCTCTCTGGAGGGCCTCAGGCAGAGCCCTGGGTGGCTCCATGGCCTCTGTACCTGTACTGAAGGCCAACAGACTGGGCCACGGGCTTCCTCGGTCCCACCCAGCCTCCCTGCCTGGCTGGACCACAGTCCCACCCAGACTGACTGCTTCCCTCCTGAGCCTCTCACCCACCTGGGCACATCTCTAATCTTGGGGCATCTGCTGCACTGGGCAAGGGCACCCTGTCATCCATGGTGACACCAATGTCCCCTCCCTTGGCTCCTTGCCTGAGGCATGCCACAGTGTAAAGAAAGCCCACACACTGAGTAACCAAGTAAGTAACTGGCTCACTTGTTCCTCATTCAGACACTGCACTTAATAGGAAACACTAGTGACACGATGCCAGCCAGAGGAATGAGTTTCTAATGATGACAAGAGGGGAGAGTTCCGAACGGAAGCCCTTTCATTCCTCTTTGTCTTTCTGTTGTTTTCTTCCCTGTCTAGTCCAGGGCACAGGCAGTTCGAAGTGGGGTGACTCCATCTCTGCAGGCCCAGGCATACGAGCGATAGGGCTCAATGTGTGTGATGTACTCCTCATGATAGTTAACATACTTCTAAATGTGAGACATGGCATGAAGACTTTGTGAAATAAAGAGAACAGATTTTCCAACGGAGGAAGTGATCTATAGAGAAGACAGTGCTGAGCCCTGCTGTGCTCCCTGCTTTCTGGCTGCTGGGTCATTGACTGGATCCACCCAGGGATCAGAGCTGCCAGCTCAACCTGTGCCTCAGTTGGCTGCTTCTGTCCCCACTCCCTCAACAGGGGTCTTGGGGTCTTGGGGTATCACCTGCTCACCTGGATCAGGGGGGCTCTTGTTTGTGCACAAGTCTTTGCAGCTGCGGTCAGGTGGATGGGGAGACTGGACGGCGGCTCTGGGATGCGAGGGTGAATGACTCAGACACATGCAGGGTTTATGTCTTGAAGCAGCTGGATAAGGTGAGTAGTGCACTTGGCCAAATGGAATCTGAGTTTGTCCCAAGTCAAAGCTGTGTGACAACTTGGGACAAGCTTTCCAAACCCTTTAAAATCTGAGTCTGACTCATCTTTGGGTAGGGGTCTGCTCCGAGGGGTATAGAAGGGGTGGCTCTTCATATATGAGCAGTTTTTACAGAAGTTTTTCTAGGTCTCCTTCAGCAATGTGTGGTCAGCCCCAGAAGCCCTATCCTGGGAACTAGAGAGGCGTCTGGGTCCATGTTTGCCCCTGGAGCAGCTCCCAGCAGGTGCTCAGGTGCCTCTGGGTTTCCTCAGCGCCTTGGGCCCCCAAAGCCATTTTCCTTCTGTGCCCTCAGGGACCCACAGGGCAGGTCCCGCCCTGGTGGGGTGGGGTGGATGCTAAGTGCCAGGCAAGCCCTAGCCCTGCAGGAGTAGCTGGTGGGCTGCAGAGCTGGTGCTGGGGAGTAGACTCAGGAGAATGAGTCTCTGTGCAGGCACTGGGGGAGCCCTTGGCCTACGCAGCTGCCATGTGTGCAACACGACCGGGACACATCCGGGATGGGGCCCCCCTTGTCCTGCTATGAGACACCGGACAAGTACAATTCAGGTGAACCTGAGTGCATCCAGAGCCCTGGCTGAAGGAAGGTGGCTCCTCAGAGCTAGCCCCAGTTGGTGTCTCATCTTCTGAGCCTGCTGTGCCCTGGGTGTTTATGCCACTCACATCTTATTCTGAATCCTAACCCTGAGGTGGCAGCGTTAGGAGGAGTGCCTTTGGGAGTAAGTAGGGTTGCAGGGGGAGGCCTTGTTCCAGCGAGCTCCGTGTTCCCCCCCACCAAGTGACGACCTTGTGAGGAGGTGTCAGAGCAAGCCAGGAAGACGGCTGCCAGCAGAACCCAGCCATGCCGGTACCTGGGCTTGGACTCTTAGCCTGAGAGCTGTGAGAAACAATTTCTGTGTGCATCGGTCACCCACTTGGTGGAGTTTGTGTCAGCAGCCCAAGCTAAGACCAGATTTTCCATTCTCCTACCTGGCCCTTCTGGGTGAGGCCTCAGCATGGCGCTGAGCGCTTTCCGGCTTGTGGCATCGTTGGTCTCCAAGCTGCCTCTGCTTCCAGGCCACATTGTCTGAGGTACCTGTACCCATTCTACCTCACCAAGGGCTGCACTCAAACAGCACCCCTCGAGGGGCTCCTCACTGCCTGTGCTCCATGGATACACTGTAGGGGTGGCAGGACAGCCTTTGAGGCCCACCTCCTCATAGTTGAATGTGTGTGCAGGGACAGAGCTGTGACAGTCACTGGGCTGCATCCTGAGCACCAGGAGACCTGGCCTCCAAGGCCTGTCACAGGTGTTGCCCCAGTAAAGCCCTCTGTAGTTGCTTCTGTCTTCATGGCTGCTTCTTGTCCAATACTATCCTACGCAAAGTGAACCATCCACAGAGCCCAGAGATGCCCAGTGTACAACTCTGTCCAGAGGTCCTGGTCCCAATGGGGGTGCCCTCCTGAGGTCAGTGCTGCTGCTGGCTGAGCCTCACACTTCAGTGGACCTCAGGCTAGCTGGCCCATTGAGCACTGGAGCGCTCCCCAGAACAGCAGTGCTGCTTGATGCTTCCGGGTCAGTTTACCTCTGTGACGATCAAGGTTCATGTTCTGAGCCAGGCCCAGGAACGGGGAGACACTCCTGCTATGGGAGGGGAAGCAGGCACTGGAGGCTGCAGCAAGTGAACCGCAGCTCAGGAGGGACACCCAGGTCTCCACCTCAACAGCACTCAAGGCCTGAGGCTTCCCAGGCCTCAGGCTGCTGTGGAGGGATCAGACCTGAGTGCTGGCGCTCTTCCCTCTCTGTGCCACGCCTCCAGCTGCACTTCGGAGACAGAGGCTGCAGAGCGGGGCGGCCCTCAGAGCCTGCCTACATTTGGGGCTCAGGGCTCACACTTGGTGTGGGTGGTGGGTGGTGTCATAAGGAGTTCCGTGTCTCCCAAAGATGGATGCAGGTAATAAATACTCTGCTTCCAAAACAACAGACTTCCCAGTGGAAGTGCCAGCACAGCTCCACGGCCCTGGAGTATTTTAATTCTTGTTTTTCTCCACTTTTCAAACATCACTTCACATTTCCTTTTCTCTAAGTGGATAGGGACAGACAGGGTTGATGTGCTCCCAGCCTCCTCTTGATGTGGCTCTCTTCTCTTCCCTCTTGGAAGTCTTATTTTTTGTTGTTACATTAAAGGTTTTAAACAACAGCGGGAAACCACCTGGGTAAGCCTTGTTGATGTGCAGGGATGTGATCAGTGCCAGCTTCCACCAGAGACCTGCCCCATCCTCTCCCTCATCCCCCTCAGGCCAAGCATGGCAGTCACCCTGGCCTGGTCCATTGTTGCAAGTGCCTGCATGATACAAATATACCTACTTGCTTGTGGGTCTGCCTTTGAGAACCAAGAGCCAAGCTTGGAGAAAACAGGATATAGGTGCTGGTCTGTACTGTGGGCTGGCACGCCAGTGCTGCCCATCTGGTTCCTGAGTTGCCCCACCCCAGGCTGTGTGGCGGGGTCTCCTGCTCCCTCCTCCCAGCTGTCCACTGCTGCAGGAGCGGTCTGCACTCTGGGCTCCCCATGTCCACGCTGCAGTCCTCTCCCTCCCCAGGTCATGGCTTGGTGGCCCAGCTGTGATGAGGACAAGGGAAATGACACTGTGCAGAGCCAGCTCCTGGTAGTTTTTCATGTGTTTTCTGCCTGGCTCAAGCCAGGGCACCAGGGTGGGCCTGCTTCCTGGGAAGGTGGAAGAGAAGTACAGGCTGTGGGATGGGCCATGGGGCAGCCTCAGGCCTCCTGGGCAAGCCACAGAGGCAGCAGGAAAAGCAAAAGAATGGAACGCTTGGTCCAGCTGTTTACATGGGGTCAGCAGAACATTTTTAAATGGTTTTCCTGAAGTTGACCTCTTGAGAATTTCAATTTTAAAAAAGTTCCTTCCATAATGTCAAAATTTGGATTCAACAAAGGCTGAAACCTTCCCAAAACACTTCACCAGGACCAGGAGCAGTCTGAGGCCCAGGCACCCACTGTTTGTGTGGAGTACAGGCACGTGGACTGGCTTCCGGGCCACCACTCTGCCTGCCCGCCTGGCCTGGCAGCCCAGAGAAAAGCTCAGCATTTCTGAGCCCTGACCTCCAGGTCCCTAAGACAGGTGTGTCCAGCACTGGCCTGTGCTGAAGGACTGTGTCTGAGCTGGACTCCTCTTGTGTGGTTCCTGAGTCAGGCCTGGCTTTCCACGCCTGGTGTGTTTGGTACTCAGAGGCCACTTCTGTGCCATCTTTGGAGGGCATGTGGACACTGCCCAAGGGCAGGGAGCAGCACTCTGACCCCCTTGTCTCCCAGTGGCAGCTGTCACTGTCTCCCTGGCTCCAGAGATGGGTGGAGAGGTCCCTTGCTGGGGACAGCCTCAGTATATGGACTTCTCTGGAAGCTCTTGATGGGTAAATGCTACATGCTGGGGCTCATGGGGGTCAACACAGGGACTCAGAGGATGGACTAGAGAGTACAGATGGTCCCTCAGCCCTAGGACACAGGCTTGCCCTGTGTGCGTGCTGCCTTGATGCCTTGTGTGCATGTCTGGGCCTGGCACAGGCTGTCTCAGGGGCCCAGGAAGCCAAGGCCTGAGCCTAGAGATATTTGGCCTTCAGATTTGCCAGAAGCTGGTCAGGTCTCCAGAAACAGCTGGCCAAGCAAGCCCTGCAGAGGCTGATCACCTCTGCCACTGAGCTCTCGACAGAAACAAACGCCCTTGGCAACACCATTCAGTGGATGGGCAGGCAACATCAGGCAGAGGTTCACAGGGCCCAGTCAGTGTGGCAGAGACCAGCTCATCCCATGCTACACAGGTCATGAGCAGATGTCTGGGGACAGCTGGGCCCCCAGGTTGGGCAGGCATAGTCTGTGGTGGGAGAGTCCCAGCATGTAGTTTCCTTAGACCTGGCCCAGTCCCAGAAAGGAAATAATGAGATTCACTTGGGACAGGTCTAGGCTGGCCTCTGACTGGGGAAGGTTCCAGGTTCTAGGCCCAAAGGGAAGTCACAGGTGAATGCACAGGAGGGAAGTCAAGTTCACACAAGGTTTGAGAAGGTGGCTCCAAAGATAGGAAAACTGTGCAGATTTCCCTTCAGTTTGTGACAGTCTAAAAAAAGATTGATTGGATTCTGTCCTTATATCAGCCATGAGGAGCATCAAGACCCAGCTAAGCTCTCATGAAGAGGGACATGCCACACACCCACGAGGGCCATGGTGCTTGATGTGCTCCACAAACTCCATTCATGCTGTGTTGTCACTGGAAGTGCCACAGTTGGACTTCTCTACTATGTTCCAAAATGTGGGCTCTTGCAGCAGCAGCAGCTCGTGAACCTCTGGTAGGTCTGCCCCTCTGACCCAGCATGCCAGAGGAGCCCAGCTGCGCAGGCACCAACACAGCAGTGTTCGTGCCCCACCTTCCGCCCCATGAACAAGAGAAAGAGGCCTCTCTGAGGCTCCTAGATGAAAATTGAAGCTCACTGGAAAAGTGAAGAAAATCTGTGATAAAAGCACACCACACCACGATAGTTGGTAAGTCAGAGGGACCAGCACCTCACATCAGAACCTGACCTAATTTCAGGGAAAAGACAGCTGGAACCTGCAATAGAACCTTGCAGAGTTCAACCCAGCAGGAGGTCAGAGATCTCAACTTGGGCCTTGCAGCCAAAAATCAGGATAAGCCTCAGAGGACAGCAGATGGTTTGCTAAGACTAATTAGCTTAGACCTGCACACTCCTGCCCACACTGTCCATTGTGTCGACAGAGGCATACCCTGAAGGAGGCCCTCTATTTCTATTTGTATTTTTTATTTTCGAAGTAATAGTTTTCTCTTATCTTTAATTATTAAAATTTTTATCTATCTTTTTCTTTCCTCAATTTTTCCCTTTTTAATTTTTTTCTTATCTTCTTTTCTTTCGCTCTATCTCTCACTCTCTCTCCCACCTTGATCTCCATTACTCTTCCTTTTTGTTCCTGTTCCTATCCTAATTTGAATTTATTTTCTTTCTTTTCCTTTTCTTCTCTTTTTCCTTCTCTCGGTTGCCATAAGTTTTAAAAGAAACTGATTGCAGTCTCTAGCCTACCTATTGCTGTTAGTTTGTTCTGTTCTTGGGTATATTTTGTTCTGTCTTCTCTCTTTCTCTTCTCTTCAACAGCTTCCTAGAGTTTGTGTGATCTTCCTGTGTCCTCTGACCTAACTTCTAACCTTTCTCTATCCTATCTAACCCTCCCTCCCCAACTTTTTCTAAATCCCCATCATACAGGGTAAAGTTGCTATACTGAAGAGTTTATTCACTATAAACATATTTTGGGCTGGTCCTCGATTTTTATTTAATTTACACTGTTAAAGGTGATAGATTAATAACTACCACAAATTGTCATTTTCTAAGCTGTGCTTGATGCTATTGTGTTGCTGATTGTATCACTTGGACTAAGGTGTTGTGATTGATCTAATCAGTTGTCCTCCCTGGTATAATGAAAATGAGATTGCCTCAAAGACATTAGAGACTCAAAACCTTAAGGCCAACTACATCTGGCAGATTGAAATATTAACCTAGGAATTAAATCAAGGAGAATACCAATGACAAAAATAGAAATGAGAGAGCATTTAAACAAGACACAAACACAGACTTCTACCTCACCAAAGGTAAACTCTGGGGGAAATGAGGTGGAAAACTCTGACAGTCAACCATCTGGACACCCTGAACCAATAGCAGAGGAAGTAAAAAAATAGATAAATGAGGCTCTAGAAAAACTCAAAACAGAAATAATTTCCCAGATAACCACAGAGATGGTGAGAAGAATGAAAGACATGATAAGAGACTCTAGCACAGAAACAGAGAAAAAAATAGATGAGCTCAGGACCATGATGGAAACCATGAATGCCCAGCATAAGAAAGAAATGGAAACCTTAAATGCCCAACATAGGAAGGAAATGGAACCCATGGGACAGATTCAAAGAGATATCCAGGAGATTAAAAACTCTATAGAAAGCATTCACAGCCTGATGAACAAATGTGAAGATAGAATTTCATATATAGAAGATAGGATTGCCATCAGTGATCACGAAAAGAGAGGTCTCCTAAAAACAGTAAGGGACCATGAGAAATCAATCCAATAACTCTTAGATGATGCAAAGTAGAATAATATAAGACTGATAGGAATCCATCAAGTAGCAGGAGAAAGTGCAAGTGGCATAAAAAAAAACTGTTCACAGAATTAATGACAGAAAACTTCTCAAACTGAGGGGAGGAATTTGACATACAGATAAGTGACACATATAGGATTCCAACTAGCCACGATAAAAAAAAATCTACATCTACACATATAATAATCAAGATCCTGGAAACCCAACAGAAGCACAAAATGCTACAGTTAGAGGAAAGGAACAAATTACGTGCAAAGGAAAGCCCATCATAATCACAGCAGACTTTTCAACACAAACCCTCAAATCAAGGAGAGCCTGGAGTGAGGAATTTCAAGTCCTAAAAGAAAACAACCTCCAACCTAGACTGATGTATCCTGCAAAGCTATCTTTCAAAATAGATGGGGAAATAAGATAGTTCCACAACAAAGAACACCTGAGAAATTTCATGAACACCATACTAGCACACCAAACACTTCTAAACAATGTCCTGGAAAAAGAAAATGAAGACCACAACTCCATAAGGGCCAACAGAGCAAATATACCAGGCAAGGCAAGAAATTAAAGTGAGAGAGGGGGAAAATAAAGAAATAAAACATCCCCAAATAGGAAAAATAACATGACATTGAAAAGTCAATGCTTTAAAGTTATAACCATTAATGTTAATGGCCTCAATTCACCAATTTAAAAAAACAGGCTTGCAGAATGGATTAAGAAGCAAAATCCAACAATTATGCTATATACAAGAAACCTACCTGGTCCACAAAGAAATTCATAGACTGAGAGTAAATGTATGGAAAACAACAGTGCTCCATGAGACAAGAGCCTAGGAAAAAAGTGGGGGTAGCTATCTTATTCACAGCCAGAATAGATTTCAAACCAAAACTAATTAAGAAAGACAAAGAAGGACACTACATCCTTGTAAAGGGAACAAGAGGGAGAAATGAGAATCATAAATATATATGCACTGAATACTAAAGGCCCCAACTAGCAAAACAGATGTAATGGATATGACAAACAAAATAAGCATTAATACAACCTCAATACTCTACTGACACAATCAGACAGATTATCTAGACAAAATATTCAACAACAAAATAACAGAACTGAACCAAGTCTTAGAACAGACTTAGTAGATGTCTACAGAGTGTTCCACCCCACAAAATCAGAATATACATTATTTTCAGCTGCACACGGGTCATTCTCCAAAATGGACCACATGCTAGCTCATAGAACATGCTTAAGTAAATGCAAAGGAATTGAAATTATCTCCTGTATATCAGACCATAGTGCAATTAAACTGGAGATCCATAGCCTAAGAAACCACAAGAATTTCACAAACACATTTAAATTAAACAACACCCTGCTGAACAAACATTGGGTCACAGAAGAAATTAAAGAAGAAATTAAACACTTTCTACACTTAAATGATAATACCAGTATAACATGCAGGAATCTATGGGACACAATGAAAGCAGTTCTATGAGGGAAATTCATAGCAGTAAATGCCCATACTAGGAAAACAGAGCAAGCTCAAATAAACCTAATGCTTAACCTTAAGCTCCTAGAAGAACAAGAGCAAGACAAACTGAACCCTCATACAAGGGAGGAAATTATAAAAATCAGAGCAGAAATTAATGCAGTGGAGACTAAGAGAACTATACAAAAAATCGATGAATTAAGGAGTTAGTTTTTCAAAAGAATAAATAAAATTGATAAACCCTTAGCCAAAACTTATCAAAAAAAGAAAGGCTCAAATTCATGCAATTAGGAATAAAAAAGGTGAAGTAACAACAGATCCACCAGAAATCCAGAGGATCATCAATACCTACTTTGAAAAGCTGTACTCTAATAAAATGGAAAATACAGAAGAAATGGACAGATTCCTACATATGTATGAACTTCCCAAGTTGAACGAAGAAGATATAAAACGTCTAAACACCCCACTACATTCAGTGAAATAGAAAATGTAATTAAAACATTACCAACAAAGAGAAGCCCAGGTCCTGATGACTTCACTGCTAAATTCTGCAAGAATTTTAGAGAAGAACTATCACCACTACTCTAAACTCTTCAGTGGAAGTGAAAGGGAAGCAATACTTCCAAATTCATTCCTGAAAGCAAGTATGACTTTGATTCCAAAACCAGGGAAAGACCCAACCAAAAAAGAGAACTACACACCAATCCCTAATGAATATAGATGTGAAAATCCTCAATAAGATACTGGCAAACACACCAGAGAAACTAATCAGTATTTACACATGTGTGACTTATATATTTCACTTGGGAAAGTGGGAAGGGTAGGGGAAAGGTAATAAGGGAAAAAAAAATATGAGAAAATGAAAAAATGGAAATAAAGTGTTTGTAAATGGGGGTGAAGGGAGGGGAGGGACAAGGGGAAAAAATGAGAACCAAGACTTGTCATGTAAAGTTACAAGATCCCAATAATGAATGTAACTGTACTGTATACCTAAAATGTACCAATAAACTCAATGACGGGAAAAAAAGAGGATACTGGCAAATATAATACAGAAGATCATCAAGAAGATCATACACCGTGACTAAGTTGGATTTATTCCAGGGATGCCAGATACATAAATCAATAAATGTAATATACTATATCAACAGAGTCAAGGACAAAAACCATATGATCATTTCAGTAGATGCAAAAAATTGCTTGACCGAAACAAATCATTTGACAAAATTAAACACCCATTCATGATAAAAAAAAAAAACCCACAGAAAACTGGAACAAATGGTCTTTATCTCAACCTGATAAAGGCTGTCTATGAAAAACCAATAGCTAATATCATTCTAAATGGTCAAAAACTGAAAATCTTCATGCTGAAATCAGGCACACGACAAGGATATCCACTATCACTACTCCTGTTCAATATAGTTCTAGAAACATTAGCCACAGCAATTAGACAAGAGAAAGAAATTAAAGGAGTGAAGATAGGAAAGGAAGAAGTTAAACTGTTACTATTTGCTGATGATATGATACTCCATGTCAGACCCAAAGAACCCTGCCAAAAGACTTCTAGGCTTAATTGACAGATTCAGTAGAGTAGCTGGATATAAAGTTAACGCTCCAAAATCAATAGCCTTCTTGTACACAAATAACAGACTCCCTGAGAGAGAAATTAGGAAGACAATTCCTGTCACAATAGCACCCCCCAACAATGAAATATCTAGGAATCAATCTAACAAAGGAAGCAAAAGGCCTCTGCATTGAGAACTACAATGCTCTGAAAAAAAGAGATTGAAGAGCACATAAAAAAATGGAAAGACATCCCTTGTTTCTGGGTAGGAAGAATCAATATAGTGAAAATGGCCATACTTCCAATACCTCTATACAGATTCAATGCAATCCCAATTGAAATCCCAACAGTATATTTCACAGTACTTGAGAAAACAATCCAAAAATTCACTTGGAACCAGAAGAGACCTAGAATACCAAAAGTCATCCTAGGCAACAGAAACATGGCAGCAGGTATAAAAATTCCCAATTTGAAACTATACTGCAAAGCCACTGTGATAAAAACATCATGGTACTGGCAAAGAAACAGACCCAAGGATCAGTGGAATAGATTAGAAGATGCAGAAACAACTCCAGATGTACTCAGCTACGTCATCCTTGGCAAAGGAGCTGACCATCCTCTAGAGGAAAGATAGCCTCTTTAATAAATGGTGCTGGAAAAACTGGCTTTCAACTTGCCAAAGATTAAAACTAGATCCCTATCTTTCACCATGCACTAAACTAAAATCCAAGTGGATTAAAGATCTAAATAACAAAACAGAAACACTAAACTTACTGGAAAGTAAATTAGGTAGAACTCTTGAAGACATTGGCATAGGAGAAGACTTTATGAACAAATCCTCAGCAGCACAAGAACTTGCACAAAGAATCAACAACTGGGATCTCATTGTATTAAAAAGTTTTTGCAGTGCAAGAGAAATCACCAACAGAGCTAAGAGAAAACCTACAATGTGGGAAAACATTTTTACCAGCTACTCCTCAGACTAAGGACTACTGTCTAGAATATATAAAGAACTCCAAAAATTCAGAACCCCCCCAAATACAAAGACCCAATCCAAAAATGGGCATCTGAAATGAACAGACATTTCTCAGACAAAGAAGTAAAAGCAGCAAATAAATATATGAAAAAATGTTCAATATCACTGGCAATTCAAGAGATGCAGAGGAAAACAACACTGAGATTCCACCTCACCCCAGAAAAAATGACTGCTATTGAGAAATCAACCAATAACAAATGCTGGCAGGGCTGAGGTGAGAAAGGCTGTGGAGAGATCAATGGAACCCTTCTCCACTGCTGGTGGGAGTGCAGACTGGTACAACCACTGTGGAAATCAATATGGAGATACCTCAAAGAACAAGGATTAGAGGTTCCATTTGACCCACCCATGCCTCTGCTGGGTATCTTTCCAAAAGAATTGAAAGAATCATACCACGGTGATATATGTGCACCCATGTTTATAGAGGCACAGTTTGTAATAGCTAAAACTGGGAAACAGCCCAAATGCCCATCAACTGGAGACTGGATCAAGATGTTTTTTTCTATAAAATGGAGTACTACTCTGCCATAAAGAATGAGAAACTAGAAATACTTATAGCTAAATGGATGCACATTGAGGCTATACTTTTCTCTTTTTTGGGGTACCGGGGATGGAACTCGGGTCCTTGCCCTTTTGAGGCAGGCCACGGAACCACTGAGCTAAATCCCCACCAGCCCTTGAGGCTATACACTTAAGTGAAATATATAGGACACATCTGAGTAAATACCGAATAGATTCTCTGGTGTGAAAAACTAAAAGTGTAAATAAGGTTCAAATGGTATAATTGAGAGTGTGAATTAGGAAGAAAATGGCTAAAGGTGAAGGGGGAAGGGAGGCAAGGGGAAAAATAAGAACTAAGTCATATCATGTAAAGGTACAAGATCCCAATGATAAATGTAACTGTACCGTTTGCTTTAAATGTACCAATAAACTTAATGGAAACAACAAAACAAAATGTGGCCTCTTCCCGCTTCAGCTCCGTGGTTCCCTGCAGTGGTGCTGGGACTTTGTCTTCCAGTCATGCCCAGGGCTTGGTTAAATTTCCAAGATGATCCCTTTTTTCCTGAAAGAGTGAATCAGCTTCCGCAGTGCCCCGATGTTAGGGCTCCACAGTAGGCTGACTGGTGCTGGCCGGGACACACACATGCACACACACACTTCCCTTCCATGCCTCACACACATGCACAGAGCAGAGGCTCTTGGGCACCGTGTCACTTCCTCCACGTGCCATCATCGTCATCATCATTGGTTTCCTCTCCTCTCCTTCCTCCGACACCGGCGTGAGAGCTGTTATTGCTCGGGTGGACTTGCAGAACATGGACGTGGCCCCTCACCCTCCTGGATGTACTGCGCAGTTGGCAGCGGTAGCATTTCTGGTTCACTATGAGCGGATGTCGAAACTCACTGCGGTTGAGAAACGTGCTCTGAGCCACATGGCTACGAAGGAGCAGAGCCTGAATTGTGGACCAGGTCTGGCTCCAAATCCCAGCCTTTCTTCTGCTTTTCTGCGTCTTCCCACAGACCGAAAGCAGTGACCATGGCTTGACAAAGTGAGTCCTGCCAGGGTAATGACCCTGCGGTGTTCAAGTGGGCAGGTTTTGGCAGGCTCCCAGGAGCAGAGGCCACGGCAGGTCCCTCTGCAGGAATGGGGCAAAGGGCCCGGACCAGGGAAAATGACCTCTTCCACCCTGCTTTGGGCTGACCTAGCTGGTCTGGTCTGAAATAAAAGCGCAGGTTACAGAGACTCGAGACACAGCCGGGCCAGTGCGGGGCAGGGTGTGGATGTCTGCATCCTTTGGGCTCTCTGGTATCGCGCGCCCTCTTGGTTCCTCTGTTATTGCCTGCATCGGTCCGCACCCTCTTCCCTCGGCATACTTCCTGCACAACAGGATGGCAGACAGACCTGCCACCGCTGCTCCACTCCTAAAAACACAGATAAGCCCCACGTGGCGGAAATCCCCTGGACTGCAAAGGTGCCCACTCCTCAGGCTCCGGGACTCTGAGCGTTGTGTCCCCTCCATGTCCGTGAAGGGGACAGCCAGTCACTGGGCAGTGGTTGCGCTTGGTGCCCCCAAAGCTGTCAACACCTGGAAACCTTTTCTACTGCAGGGTCCTTGATATTCACTCCTGGCTGAAGAAACAGTTGCAGCTTCTACTTTTGTGAAGCTAGGCTTTCCGGAGCCCCTCTGTTTCCTTTCCAGTCCACTGCAAACCTTCTCTCTCTTTTCTGAGCATACCTTGTTTTTTCTTCCTGAAGTTCTCTGCTAAGTGCAGTAGAAACAATTAATTTCTTCTGGTAATATTTTGCTAGGGAAGCTCTTTGCCCAGTGGCAAAAGTGTAGTGGGTCTCTTTCCTGTTTCCTAAATTATGGTAGAAGGGCTGGGGGTTTAGTTTAGTGCCACTGCACCTTCCTCGCAAGTGCCACAGGTCCTGAGTTCGAAACCCTGCCATCAAAAAAAATTATAGTACGAGCCAGTTTTAGAAATTTCTTTTTGTCACGACTCAACATGAGTGACCATTTCCCAACTTTCGTATCAAAGTCTCTAGTAGTCAACTGTTGCGATACAGCTGCATAATGAATGGCAACTCCCAGAGTTCGGAAACCTCGTGCCTTAGCCCAGTCTTTCTGTGCGGGGCCACTCTCCTGTTCTGAGGCGCATTTCACCTCTGCTCTGAGGCTGGGGGAAGAGGCAGCAGTTCCCTTGCATATACCGGGCCAGGACTTGAGGCTCTGCAGAAGTGTGTGCTGTCTCTGAAACCTCTGCTCAGCTCTGCCACTGTCCCTTCCACACAGTCCAGTGGTCATGGCCAGTGATGCAGCATCTGTGGTACCACAGCCAGAGCGTGGGAGGACTGTGAGCCGGTGGCTCTGTGCCTCGGGACTGGCTGAAGGACGCAGCCAAACTGAGACGACTTGTCCCCGTCCCGCTGCTCCTGAAGCCTGGCTCTGCAGAAGAGACGGGCTGTGGGGAAAGGACTGAAGCGCAAGGTCGGGCCAGCTGGCTGCTCCTCACAGCTCTGCGACTGGTGGCCACACCTCAGCACCTCTGAAGCTACCGCCCTGAGACGTGTCAGCCCTCCCTGTGCTCAGGAGAAGTGGGCCAGTCTGGATAGACCCCACTCCCGCCCCCAGCGTGCCTCCATCAGGAAGGGCAGAGGGAGCGTGAAGCCAGCAGGCTTCCCGGTGTGGAGCGTCCCCTCCGATGGATGACACCGGGTGGCTTGGGGTGTGAGGAACTGAGTTAACAGCCTCTGGCCCCAAGGGCAGAGAGGCATCCACCAGGCTGCCCCATCAGGTTGGCTGTGGAGGGCAGGGGTAGATGTGACCACACCTCATAAAACTGGCTGGCCCTACAACAATCCTACTGCAGCCTTCACAGTGCCTTCCCTGCCTGCTGCATCCCTGCTGTCTGCTCCATGTGTTGCATGGAGTGTTTGGCACGTTATCCACAGTGAGCTATGGTGCCCCAAAGCTGTGTCCGTGTCCTAGTTCCCAGATCTTGTCAAGGGGACCCGATTTAGTTAAAGGGTCTCTGCGTGTATAACTGAGGCACTGAGGTGAGGTCACCATGGATTTCTGAGGTGGCCTTAATCCAGGGAGATGTAACCTTTGGAGGAGCAGGCCTCGTAACATGGAGCCAGTGCCTGGGACTCAATGGCCACAGCCATGGGATGTCTAGAACCACCAGAAGCAAGAAGTGGTCTGGGAGTGGCAGGAAGGACCTTGCAGGGGGCAAGTCCAAGTTCATGGTGGACCTGAGGCCTCCTGAACTGTGAGAGAATAGATTTCAGTTAAGTCACTCTCTGCATTTGGGCAGCTGCAGGAAATTATCCTGCGTCTTATTTGCATTAGGAAATCCCTTGCAGTATAGTATTTGACGTCCATTTTACAGGTGGAGTAATCAAGTCTCAGAACGTAGGTGTTGGAGCCTGATGGCTGCTCTGGGTAGTGGTGGCAGAATCTGCCTTCTCCTGAGGCCTGGGCCTGGACCTGGCAGCAGTCTGTGGGCAGAGCTGGCCTGGAGGAGAGGCAGGGGGTGGGGGACGGGACTAAGGAATAGACCAGGTCCACACAGGCTGCTCCAGAGGGCCTGCTGGATAGGTAGAAAAAGCAGAGGGCCGCTGGTCCTTACAGGACCTGAGGTCTTGGATTGTGGGGTCCATGTGCAGTCTGACACAGCTCTAGTCGGGGGCCCCTGAGCCCCGTCGATGGGAATGGGCCTCCCCTGCATTCAGGCTTGGTCCAGGGAGCCCCATTTCCTGGCTCCTCCTGGGGGCTGGGGAGAGACCATGGGGTTGGGTGGACTGGGGCCTGGGCAACCCACCCCAGGGACTGCAGACAAGGGCACTCTGCCTGGCTGCAGCACCTGGCCTCCTCCTAGGAAAGATGGAATAGAGCTATTGGGGCAGGGGATGGGGACAGTGATAGGCAGCCTGCTCTCTCTGGCTTCTCATTGGTGGTCACTGTTTCATCCCATTTTCTCCTTTGGGTTTTTCAGGTTCACAGATGGAAAGGAATTCTGCATCAGAATGGGTCATACCTAGTGTCTCATCTATTTAGATGAATCCTTTTTGGACTTAGACTTCATGCTGTGGTGGACTAGACCTTTGGGATTGTTGACATTAATAAATGCATTGTGCATGTGGGATACCTGCGAGTTTTTGAAGGACTCAGGACAAATGATCAGCAGAAATTTGGTCAGAGAAGTTCACATTCTGAGGCCCTAAACCTGTAAAGTGGCTACATTATTGTCAGCAGGGGTTTTGCAGGCAGGTGTGCTGAAATTTGGGACCCTGAGACGTGCGGATCCAGGGGGACCCAATGCAGTAGTGAGCGGCCTTGTAAGGAGGGTACCAGAGAGGATGCTAGACAGAGCAGAGATCGGCATGGGACTGAGGCTCCTGAAGGCAGAGGGAGGGCTCACGCGGCCCATGGCAGCCTCCAGGCCGAGGAGGTGATGCCGCCCACGCCTTGATTTACCCAGTGAAGCCCATTTTTAGACTTCTGATCTGCAGAACTATAGGATAACATTTTGTGGGGGGTTTTCCTTTTCTTTCCTCCTTTTTCTTCTTTTTACTTTTTGTGATGCTAGTGATGGACCCAGGCCCTCACAGATCCTAGGCAAGAGCTCACCACTGAGCTGCAGCTCACCCTGTTGCTTTGTTTGCTTTGAGTCTGGGTCCCTCTGTGATTCCCAGGCTGGTCTCGATTCCTGGCTTGGATGATTCTCCACCTCAGCATCCCAAGTAATTAAGAGGTACATGCTGCCATACCCAGCCAGATTGCATTGGCTAAAACCACTGGATCTGTGGTACTTTTTAATAGCAGCAGTAGGAAGCGAATACAGGAACCACGCAGAGGAGAGGAGGAAATCAGTAGCGCAGGAGAGACAGGGAGGGGATGCACGGGAAGAACACTTCCTGCAGGAGTCTCACTCTGCAGTAGAAGCTGCTGTGCCTAGAACGGCCTGAGGACCCAGACCTGGCCACACTGAGGCCTGGTGACCTCGGCATGGCCCTTTTTGTGCCATAGGAGGGAAAAAGTCTGGGTCAGAGGAGATTTGGGAGAGACGTGGAGGGCCGGCGTGGAGGTGGTTCGACAACCTTGCACAGGATGCTGGTGAAGGGCAGAGGCAGGAGGCAGCGCGGCTGGAGGCCTGGGGGAGGAGAGGCCCTGCCCTGCCGAGGGGAGGGCAGTCCAACAGGCCCAGCAGAGCAGGCCAGGGTGGGGAGGCCCTGGAGGGAGCGCATGGAAATTCTTTTCTGATTGCTTCTATTTTCTCAGCAAAATGGGAAACAATCGTCTCTTTTTCACTTGCTAAATGTGCTGAGCAGGCTTGAAGGGCGCATGAAGGCAGGAAGCAATGGCGTTGCCTCACACTTGCAGCTTCAATATTGTTTGGTTGGAGAAATAATATACCACTCTACTAGTTTGTTTTAAATTAGACAAACACCCCGGAGCCTGTCCGCTGGAGAGGACGACCAGGGCTGTGTTTGGAGGGGGGATCTGGGGTGCTGAGGTCAGCTCTGTTTGACATTCCTGATGTGTGAAGGGCGGCTTGGAACAACAGTGGGAGCCATGGGCGTGCAGCTCCCTGGAACTGCTCCAGGGGCCCTGCCTGAGAACCGCTTGGTCCTGGAGATTCCTCCCCAATTCTAAACATCTGTTGGTGCTTGTGGAAAATAAGGTTGGGATTGTTTTGCTCACAGTCGCGGATGCGCCTTGTGCTGTTTGTAAATCTGGTGACGGATGGTGTGCACTGGGCTCCCGGGGAGCAGCTTGCCCTGACTGGGCAGCAGGTTCCATCTGGCGCCCCGTGGTCAGTGCAACTGGGGACTCCTAAGGCGGCTGGAAGAAGGAAGGTACGGTTGGCTCTGGGGGACGCCCTGGAGCTTTGCCCTGAGCTGAACTCTAGAGGTGCCTGCCTGCTCATGCCTGTGACCTTCTCGGCCGGATGCCCTGTGTCCACCAGGCCGGCGTCCTCATGGAGCCTCCGAGTGGGTCGGTCTGCATCTCCCTCAAAGCCCCGAGTCAAAGCAAACTCTTCCACCCACCAGGACTCTCATTCCACATCGAGGGGGCCGCAGTGATCCCGGTGTTGTGTTTCACTTTTCAATGGAGTTGAGGCCGACCTAGGATGATGGAGACCTGAATCTCGGCCAGTGTGGGGGTACCCTGTCCTGGTCTTGAGACTTTCCTGCTTCTCTTCATCTGGGCTCCCCTCCCTCCTTGGACTCCTATGGGTCCCCTTGCATGGCGGCCAGTGCCGGCCTGGTCCTGCTGACCCCACTTCCCTGGCCGGAGCTCCAATGTGCTGGAGCAGCTACGCACAGCCTCTTCACCTCATTGTCCTCTGGCTGGGGTTTCTTGGGGCAGGGTCTGCCTCCCTTTCTCTGGATGTGTCCCAAGCTCTAGAGTGATGCCTGGCACACAGTTAGGCAAGAAAAGGAACAAGCCCTGGCTCTCAGGTGACCTCTGACATCCCACAGAGGGCTGCCGCAGGCTCACAGTGGCCGCTACAATGGGTCACTCTGGAAATCAGGAAGTTAGAGTCTGATGGTGTGTCACAGGCTCTGGCTAATAACTGACAGGACAAAGTCCACATCTGGCCACTCGTAACAGTGTTTTGATCTACAGAATCTTAGCACATGCAGCCATATTCTGTCCACCTGTTGGTCCATTTCTGCAGTCGTCCACTGCCTCTCTATCTGTCCCTCCATCCCTGCACAACACAGCAAGATGCTCACAAGCATTCCGCTCAGGCCCTGAAGGTGCTTGCAGCTGCTGGACCCACAGTCTTGTCTCTCTATACCTGGAGGCCCACGTGGGCCACCCCTTCTGCTCTACCCTCCTCCTTGGCCCTGCTACCCCGAGTTCCCACCTTCTGGCTGCTGTCTTCTGTCACCGGAGCCGCCCTCTGAGGCCTTCACTTCAGCTGTTCCTGTCCAGCCATCAACCTGGAGCCAGCCGAGATTCACAACTCCAGTGACTGCGGCACCCTGGCCAGCAGAGGTGGAGTTGCACTGACTACAGGGGTGAGAACTTCCTCTTCTATTTCCCCATACAGAGCAATACTGAGGGCAGAGTAGAGAGCAAGGGAGGGGGTGGATTGGGACACAGCCTCGTGATACTAGCAGCCCCTATAGGTCAGAGCCAAGGTGTTCCAGGTGGGAGACACCTTCATTTTCCTACACAGCCACTGCCTCTGTATGGACAGGGCCTGCAGGTGACCGATGCGGAGTAGTGGGAGGAGGCTGAGGCCAGAGACTTTATAAAGCATCTAGCTGGAGGCAGCCAGGGGCTGCCCTGCTCTCCACTTGTCCAGGTCACCTTGGGCCCTGCAGGGGCTGCTTCTCCCCTGAACCTCCTGGAGCAATGGGTCCTCAGCCCTCCCCACCCCAGGACCCTCGGGGACATTTGCCAGGTTCACTGGGGCTTGGGCCAGTGAGGATATAACCCCAGAAGAGGAATACAGGCTAACACAGCGGTGTAAGCCTCTGAACATCTGTGATGGACCTGGATCCTATGGTCAAAGGGCCAGCAGCCTTCCAGGAGAGTAAGTCTTGGGGGCTGTGTTCCCCTCACTAGGGGCCCCAGTACTTGGCAGGAGAGGGGAACGACTGACCCCTCTCAGCGCATCTATGTGGGATGGGGTGACATGACTGGAAGGCGTGGTCTCCACGTGGGTCAAGGCCAGGCGATTCTAATCTGAACCCCTCCCTTTAGCAGCTGTTCCTGTGCTGTACAGCGCTGGTGCCGCATGGAGCCTGCACCCTCTGGCCTGGGCAGTGGAGTCAGTGCCCCAGGGACCAGGCGCAGTACTGGGGTGATGCATGTCCATACCCCAGCCAGGCCCTCACGGCTTCCTAGTCCCCTTGGTCAGCCACTGCGGACCCTGTCTGTGGTGCCCAGACCCTGAGTTTGCCCTACACATCCTTGACCCTGAGGTCGGGGAAGACCCAGCACCCCTTCATTCTGCAGAGCGGTGCTCATGCCGGGAACAGCCAGCCCCCTTGTCTGTTGCCTGCCCCCCTCCTGGTCACTGGGCTGATGGTGGAGGGAGAAGCTACATGGCCGTGAGCTGGATAAACATGTGTCTGCATGCGTGTGTTCCTTAAAAGGCCTTCAGAGGAAAAACAGGCTGGAGATGCAAGGGGAAAGTGGGATGTGGGGTATGGGCTGTGCTTGGGGGATCTCTCCTGGGCTGTGTGGGAGCGTGTGAGGCTGAGGCCAGAGGAAGAGCCTCCTACTCTAGGAGTATGTGGGGGTGCTGTTTCTCACATACTCCATTTCCTGTCTAAACACATGTGAAGTCCTAAAATGAAAATCTATTACATTTGCCATGGGGATGAGCAGGTTTGCTGAGGCGTAACCCTCCTTGGCTGTTGGCCCCGGGAGGCATGGCATCTTTCTCTGGCTGAGATAACACTGCCTGTGTTGTCCTTGCTCCACAGAGGGGAGCCTGGAGCCTTAGGCATCTATGTCCGGGGCCCCTGGAAGCAGAGTGGACACTGGGTGTCTTGTTGTGCGCTGGTAGGTGGCTTGGTTCTCCCTGCAGACACATTTGTACACTGGGCTTTGCTGGCTCTGCCGGGTGCGGGGGGCTGCTCCCTGGCCCAGGATGAGACCCAGGGTGAGCTCAAGGCAGGGTGGGCTTGTCTGTCCCTCATAGACTCCCATGCCCCATCCAGCTGCCCCTGGGTTCCCTGAATGCCCCCTCAGGCCCACTGAGGGCTGTTCTGGGGACTGAGAGCTGTCTCTCCAATGACAAAGAGTGCCTCTGGGTATCTCAACAAGCCTTGGTTGTGCAAGGAGGCAGGGTCCTGCTGCCCGCTGGCTGAGGCCTGTCCATGGGCCCAGGTCAGGAGCGGAGTGGTCACTGAGGCAGCTCCAGAATCTCACAATGACACTGGCATCTTTCCTCCCTTCTGCTGTCTGTTATGGTAGCAGTAGGCCCCTGCAGGCTTGCATGTCTTGGACCTGGAGGTGTTGAGCATGCAGGAGATGTGGAGAGCAGGCCTGGGTGCTGGGAGACCCTACAGGGCTGGAAATGGGCCAAGGTCGAGATCCAGAGAGACCTCCTGCATCTCCCCCACTCCTGGCCTCCCAGTGTGTTAGGGGAGACCTGCTTTCTGGGTGGCAGCGCTGTGGGGAACCCCAGCATGGCTTCAGGCCGGTCTGGAGGTCCTGAGGATCGGGCCTACTTGTCAGTCACTGAGCCCTAGGGGCCAAGGAGGCATCCAGAACAAGGAGGAGAAGGAAGGGGCCAACGGGTCCAGCCTCATGGTCAGGACGCATTTGCTCATGGAGGAGCTGCTGCCCTGACCCTGCCCCTTTGGACAAGGCGGTGCCGTCCTCGGGGACAGGAACCTGAGATATACTCTGGGTGAAAACTTGGGCAAATTTGGACTCTGCTGAATCTTAAATTTGTTGGAATTCAGGGCTGTGGGCTGGTGCTGGCCACACTGCAGGCCAGGCTGGCTCCAGGCAGGGTGGCAGCAGGCAGGGTCTGCTGGAGGGTTGCCCGAGCTGCTGCCCACTTGGGCCTGTGAGGACCGAGGTTAGCCCTTTCCCCCCGAATGGGAGGGGGCTCACAGATGCCTTGGGACAGATCTGGATGTGTGTGGGGCCCTGCCTCTCTCCCTGGCGGTGTGCCCCATAGCCCCTTGGGCCCCGCAGCCCCTCCCCAGCCCCTGGGGAAAGCCAGCGTGTGTGTCTTTTGGAAAAGCCCCCAGTCTGTGGTTGCTCTGGGTGGACACACCCCTTTCTGGGGAGGAGATGTCTCCCTGGACCTCAGTTTGGGATGGGAAATGGGCTCTGTCCCACGTTAACTTAAACAGTGTTTTGCTCTTTAAATTCCACAGTCATATTTGAGGCTGGGCTCAGATCCTGACTTCCCTTGGTGGCTCTGAGGTTCAGGGCTTGCTTTCCTGAGAACACGCTAGTGAGGTGCCTGGGCCTCCTTCCCTCATCTCCTGAGCCCCTGGGTAGAGAAACTGCAAAGTCTGAAGGAAGGAACCTGTCTCCTTGGATGGGGGACAATGGCCCTCTTGACCCTGGCGCTCAGGGGACCGTGCCTCATTTTGGCTGGCTGTGTGCTAGGAGAGCTTTCTGGCCCTTGACAGCCCAGAGTCAGAATGGCTGGCTGAGTGTCTGCCTGCCCCGCAGCACTGTGGCTTGGGATAGGGTCCAGGCAGGGTGGGGCTGAGCTGGCCTCAGGGTGCAGTTAGGGCACCAAAGCGAAGTCTGTAACCTACCAGACACCTTACCAGGCTTCAGCAAAGTGCCCAGGTAGTTTAGGCACCCAGAGTACTGAGGGAGGGAGGAGATGGAGACTCCCTGCTGGTAGGAGCTCCACAGAGAATAGGCAAAGAACAATGAATCAGCACACTACAACTTGCCTTAGAGGAGAAGAAAAAAAAAATGCTTTGTGAGAAAAACGGGGTAGAGCGGTGGGGGTGTGGCCTCCAGGGGCTTGGCGCTGGTCCGTGGCCTGGTCGGGTGCCGTGCCCAAGTCCTGGTGGGCGGCTGTGGGCGGCTGGGCGGGGCGGGGCATGTGACTTTGGTGAGGTGGGAGCCAGGCCTGGACTGTCTGCAGCAGCCCTGGGGCTGCCTGGGGGGGAGTGGAAGCGGGTGACTTCCAGAAGTGTCCAGGCCTGTGCGAGCTGGTGGAGTGGGGCAGGGCACTGCACAGGGTTACCCAGAGCTCAGGGTGCAGGGACCTTCCTAGGCACCTGTCTGTGAGGAAGTGGGTTCCAGGCAGCCCCAGGGGTTGAGGTGGCTCCAGCCCCAGGAGGCCCTGCGGAGTGAGGGCAGAGAACTGGGAATCGACCTCAGATTGTTCTGGGGAAGAGCCCTTCTCAGACCTCCGTGCTCCAGGACTGGAGCCCCACCCAGCCGCCCACTACCCATCTCAGACTGACCCCTCTGTGGATTTCACAGTCATCTGGATCAAATAACCGGCTCGTATAATGTGTAAAATTAGAGCTGGAACTCTCTGGAAAGTCCCAGAGGCCCAAGCCTCGAGATTCCTTCCAATAGGATTTGAGCAGCCCCCGCCCCAGCCCCTGCAGTTCACCAGGGTTCAAGGGGAGAAGGGGAGAGGACGTGGCCCATGTGGAGCGCAGGGGCCCAGTCAGAAGACACAGAGGGCGGGAGGCCCTGCAGGCACGGGCTGGGGTGTGGGGAGCATGCTGTCTGAGGACAGGGTAGCAGGACCAGACCAGTCATGCCCTCACCCCAGTTCTAGGCTGGCCCAGCCTGTGTGTTCATGAGGCATATCTATCCTCTTAGGCTGCAGGTCAGGCAGGCTCGCATTGTCCTATATCCGCAGCTGCCATCCAGACCCCACGTCCTTCCACTCCAGGCCTCAGCGCTTCCGAGGACCCCCTCCCCTAGAATGGGGCTCCCGGGAGCTCTAGCCAAGGCCTGCTTCTCAAGTCTTCAGGCCTCTGTGGGATGGCGGGCTTGGGAGGTGTATGCACAGACTTCTGGTAGACTCCAAGTGCCTGTCCTGAAGGCTTTTCCCAGGTAAATTCCCAGGAGGGTGTGGGAACGGCCTCTTCTTCACCTAATACTGAATTTGGTCACAAAATGTTCTTCGATTTTTTTATTTCCATGGTTGATAGATTGGATATTTTGTCCTATTCACTTTAATATTTTTTATTCTTGTCCTTTGCTGTTTTTTCTTATTGATTTGTTGGTGTTACGTATGGCTAATAGCATTGCTTTGTGTTCACATTGCAGATGTTAGCATTTTACCTTTCCCACCGCGCTTTTTCACGACTTTACACAGTTAGATGCGTCAACTGTTTCCTTAAGGCTTTGCTGCTTACATTGGGCCTGCCTTCCTGAGAGTGTACAGATTTGCTTTTGTATTGTCTTCCGATGCTTCTATAATTATGCTTTTGCCTTTAATCTATCAGAGTTTATTTTTGGGTCTGGGGTGAGACAGTGTGGAACCATTTTTTCACATTAAACCTTAGATATCTCAAGCCCTGGAGGTTGCAAATTATAGCTTGGGGCCTGGAGTTGGCTTAGGGCGCTCCCTGGGCTGGAGTCCAGCCCCGTCCGGTTCGGCCCAGCCGCAGCCTCAGTTCCCTCTTCTCGGAATGGATGGTTGGCAGAGCACAGTAGCACCCTCCCGTGAGTGGCTCAGCTGTGTCGGCCTCAGAGATCGGAGCAGCCATTCCCTGAGCCTGGGTCTTGCCTTTTCCAGCAGAGAGGAGATGGGACAGGGTAGAAGGGAAGCTTCTCCAAGGCTTTCAGGTGGCTTGGGGAGAGTGAGCTCAGCCCCACCTTCCTGGTGCCCTGGGCTGCCCAAGGCCTCTGGGGGACAGCCAGATTTTGGCCAGCCCAAAGGAGGCTCCTGAAGCTGGAATGGAGGCCACACCTGGCTGGAAGGGGTGTCAGAGATTGGCAGTGCTGTCTGTCTTAGCTTTCTCAGCGTCCACCTTCCTGACCAGGGAGGTAACAACTGCATCACTGGGAGGACCACGCTGACCTTCTCCAGAGGGCCGGGGATGCATGGTGACCATCCTTCCTGGCTCTGGCCTCTGCTCCAGCTCCCCTCCTGACAGAAGGCCCTCCTCGGGCTGGGCCATTGCTGCCTCCTCCTTGGCCTTGTCCAGAGCCTGCCTGGGTCTCTCCAGGCTGCATCCCTGCCGTTCTCCCTCCACCCAGCCCTGGCTCTCTGAGAGCCTTCAGGGACATCTGTTAGCCTGGGCCTCAGCCTCTCTGACCTCCTCCAACCCCTCTTCGTCAGCTGGGCCTGGCTGCTGGTTAGCAGCTCGGCCCAGAGTGGACGGTCTCAGGCCAAGCAGATGGTCAATAAGTGGTTGTTAATTTGAGTCGAGTGTGTGAGGAGAGAGGTTAAGAAAAGTGAGAATCAGGCTCAGAGGCCCGGCCGGCGGGAGTGGGTGCCGCGGTGGGTGCCGCTGAGAACTGAGATGAACTGATGCCTCGGCTCCTTCTGTGGCGCTGCCAGCTGCTGGGCTCAGGCCGCCTGCCCCACAGCCTGAGCCAGGGCCCCGCGGGAAGGGTCACCCTCGGCTCCTCCTTTGCCTGGCAGCCCTGCCCACCTCACAGGGACATTGCGAGCTTGCTCCTCCCGAGGGCAGCCGCCACTCAGGGGAGGACAGGGCAGACACCAGTGCCCAGCGCAGGCATTTTCCTCCATGGCACTTCCCAGGAGAATTTAAAGAGACAGAGTGCTCTTTCTTGAAATGGGTTCGTTGATTGCTCAGATAGACTTAACCGTAGAGTTTCCTCTTTTTCCACGTATCATCATAATGTTATCTTGTTTCCGCTTTTTCAAAATGAGTGGCACTTGATAATGGCTCCCACTTCTAACTTCATCAATTTGTGCACAGCGTTGGAGGCCAGGCTGGGCTTCCCCTGCTGCTCTGACTCCACCAGTATTGCTGAGCCGAGCGCGTTGAAACACTTCCCCGCAAAAAGAAACTGATGTCTTCCTCCTATAAGAAATACATAAATCAGTTAAAAATAGTGCTTAGAGCGGATGTGATGCTGCTGCAGCTGTCACAGGAAACACATGAATCAGCCTCACCCTGAGCCACAAGAGGGTGGGGACAGCCTGTGGCCTCAGCCCCTTGGGGTGGCTCCGAGGTGAGGCAGTCCCTGTGTCCGAAGGTCGCAGGCCCTGTGCACCTTTGCCACGCGTGTGCCCAAGGCCGTAGGTTGCGGCCCAGTGGAGGTCCTCTCACCTCCAGGGTGCAGGCTCTGCAGGGTTGGGGGTGCTGTCGGCATGCGGGCCCCTGGTGCTCTCCCGAGGGTCTGCACAGAGGACTGTCACCCTGTGGGAATTAGTGGGTGTCATTGGGAGAGTTTGGGCACAGCACAGCTGTTCGTCTTGTGAAGGACGGAGTCCTTCGTGGTCACACCATCCCCTGTGACCGCCTGGCTCTGCTGTTGCACGCCCCGCCACATCTGAGGGTGGCTGCGGTTTGCCTGGACTTCACACAGTGGGTGCTGTGTCTCCAAGACGACTGCGCAGGGAGCCCCATGGGGCCACTGTCGCCACGGGGCAGCATGGGCCCCAGGTGCTTGTGCAGGTCTCAAGGGAAGCAGAATGGTGGCCTTCGGTGACTTTGGGCTTCAGGCCCCGGGGTGCAGGCCAGGGAGTGAGTTGTCACCAATGTTGAGCTGAGCCAGGACCCCACGATGACCGTAGGCTTCTATTTCTAGGGTGGGAGGTGGAGACATCGAAGTTACCCTCCTCCAGTTGCAATGTCTCCATCGGTTCTTAGAAGCTGTGGCTGCTGTGCCCTCATCTTTAGGGTCTGAGGGCTCAGGGAGCCAAGGTAGGGGGAGAGAAGCACTGCTCGCTCATCCTGGCCTGCCTGGGCCACAGCTGACCATTCGCCTGCTCACACACAGGCACACATGTGCACATGCCTCTCTGTGCATGTGTGCGCATGTCCACACCTGTGTACGTGTGTGTGTTGCACACACGCTCACATGACAGGATGCCTGTGTGCGTCACACATACGCGTTTGATGGCACAGTGGTTGGAGGAGGCCAGGCAGGCAAGAGTCTTCATCACCTCCCAAGCCCAATCACCAAGCACCAGATCCAGTGAGAGTCGCAGGAAACAGCTCACAATGCAGAAGGAAGCCAGAGAAAGAGGGAGGACCCAGCCCGCAGGAGGTGGGGTGGGTGCGGAAAGGCTCAGGATTGCTGTGGCTCCTGAGTGTCTTCTCTGCGCTACACGCTGCCACCAGCCCAAGGGTGAGCAGGCCCCAGCGGCAAGGCACATTCAAAGATTTGCCTATGTGCAGTGCAGCTGGGGTCTCCCTGGGAAGCTGAGGAGATTCTCCTCTGTGCCCTTCCCTGTAGGCATTCCTGAGCCCCTTCTCCTGCCCTGGGGCCCCAGCCACCTCTGCGGGTCCTGCTCCTCACCTGGGCCTGCTCTCCCTCCTCAGACCCTTCACTCCTTCCTCCTCTGGGTACATTCTTTGGGTTTCCCCTCTGGCTGCCCTTCGTGCTGTGAGACATGATATATGTGGTCTTTGTCCCCTGTACCTGGCACGCAGCAACTGGAATTCTTGGAACCTGCACAGCACCGAGTGTCTTTTGTGCCCACGGAATAGGAGGAGCACCCGGCCACTTCCGATGTAGCTGGCCCCACATATCTCTTCTATCTGTCTGGCTACTCTCAGTGCTTCCCTGAGTCCTGTGAACAAAGCATCCAACCTGATGAGGGAGGCAGGTGGTTGGAAGTGTGGTAGCGATCTGGGACTTTCACGGCAGTCTCACGGGACTGAGCCCTGATCTGGGGACTATGCAGCCCCCAGCAGTCAGTGCAAAAGTAGATGACTGGGTAGACACCTTGTTGGCATCTGGAGAGTTGGAGATCTGGCTTTGGTGTGAGAAGCATTCCATATTTGGTGTCAGGAATGAGCTGTGCAAAACAGCAAGACGCTCCTGGTGCAGGGGCTCATGGATTGCCTCTGCCCTCAGAGCTGATACTGTGCTCTGCCCTCCTGCTGCTTTCAGCTTCTCACATCCAGGCCACTGGGCATGGGGACAACTTCAAGAGCAAGGGGCCTGACTGTCTCGAAACTGGATCCGCATCTTCTCCAATACCTGCAAGGCAGTGTCCCCAGGAGGCACAGATGTAAGGCCTGTGCCTGGCCTGGCACTGGGCAGGTGCGGCATCAGTTCTGATGATACCCATTTCGCAGATTGAGAAATGGTCTCAGAGAGGTTGGGGATGGGAGGGCTGCAGCAGGGACTGGCCGCATGGACTGGCAGCACCGGACAGGCCTGTACCCTTGCCCTCTCCCCCACCTCCCACCAGGCAGAGAGCTCCAGAAGAGCATGGGGTTCTAGAAGCCCCATTCCATCTCCTAGAAGAATGAAGAGGCTGCCCCTCCTCTTGATATGACTTGGTATGACTTGGCCCTGGGCCAGAGTGAGTCCCTCCTGCACCTTCTCTCTGGCTGCTCAAGGGCTCACCTGGAATGTTGTAAGGATTTGCAAGGGAATAGATTTAATACAGGACACATAATTTAGAGGATTATTTTATAATAGTCACTCAAAAAGTCAAATGCAGAAGAGTGCAAGAGATTAACTACACACTAGAGACCTGAAGAATCCAGCCAAGAGCCTGGATCCTACAGCAATGTCCCATGCAAGTTCATCTGAAGGCCTAGAGTCCAAGGCATTGTCCTCCATGAGTCCAGCCAGTGGCCAAGGGCCCACGGCAGTGTCTTATCTTGTCTATATTGAGAATCTGCACCCAGAAGGCCCAAAGGCCAGTGGTTGAAGCCAGAAAACCTGTGCCAGTGGGGGTGAAGGATCTGTGCCACCAGGCTGAGGGATCTGCACTGGAGCCAGGAAGTGATGCTCAAGGTGAACAGAGCTCCCCTGATGAGAACAGCAGCCATTCCCAGTGACAGAAAGGGCCCAAGCTCCTCCTCCTCCTCCTCCAAAAGCCAATTTTTCTTTTATTGCTTTTTTTTTTTTTTT
>NW_022900935.1:65509540-65524158 GCF_012274545.1 Fukomys damarensis
TTTTTTTTTTTTTTGGTACCGGCCATCAAACTCAGGCCCTTGCACTTGTGAGGCACGCGGCAGAACCACCAAGCCAAATGTCTGGCCCAAGAACAGCCAAGTTTGCGTCAGGAAAACCAATGGCAGCAAGTTTCTCCTAGAAAATCAACAGACCACTAGCTTCCCTTCCAGTTCTCTTGTTAGGCTGTTGGCAACAATCCTCAGGTGGGTCCTCCTTGCCCAACCACACTGACTCAGTTCAGCTGGGCATTCCAAGGTGACCAGTGGTTCACCCAGCACAGGGAGCCTGCAGATGACCCCCAGGGCAGAGCAGCTCCTGCCTGGAGTGAGTGCCCGAAGCTCCCAAAGCCCTCACATGGGACTGTCCAGTGGTGGGCACGACTACCGGGCCATTTAGACAGCACACATCTGTCTCCTTCTGAAGGGTGGTAGACTAGGCCTGCACGGGGGACAGGCTACTTGTCAACAAAGAGGACCTAGATTCCAGCCGGCAGTGGTCTGGACAGGAGTGGTGGGGAGGCTTGGGATAAAACCCCATGGCCAATTCCCTCCAAGCTGCTCTGCCAGCCCAGCTCAGCCATAGCTCTTCCTCTACCTACCCGCTCTGCACACAGCCATTGCAGGACAGGGCTGGCTGCAGTCACCCCAGCCTCAACCTCTGCTGGAGCCTTCAGCATCTCGTGGCTCAAAGGCCCTTCCGGAAATGCTCTGCCACCCCCAAGCTGGACAGCGAGGGTCTTGAGGTAGGGTCTGCACAGGAGTTTCTGCTTGCAACTAGACGCAGCTTGGCTTTTGGAGAGTTCGTTGTCAGCTGTCAGCCTTTAATGGAAACCGGACACACTTTTCTTGCCAACACCCCACACACCCCCCTGCAGGACAGGCAGGCCGAGCAGCCATTGACTCCTGTAAGCCCGATAGGGAGCAGCCGGGGAGAACCTCCCGGAAAGCTCAGGTAGCCTGGGAGGCAATGGGCCCAGGAGGCACGGTGTCGGGTGGGCCGTGGCCCCCACTCACACCCTGGCCCACTGAGTATGCAGGAACTACCTTGCCTCCGTCTGGCACAGCGAGAACTGAGGACTGAGGCTCAGTGGGTGCGCAGGGGGCCCGAGGCTGGGGTTGCTCGATGCCACCCCACCCACACCCCAGGCACGCTCAGGTCACACTCGGGCATGTTTGCAGCCTGCCCTCCTGAGGTTGGCCTTCTGGGACCCCCTGATGGGACCCTCTGCTCCCATCTGTCATGTCCCCAATTGCACACACGGCGTCCATGGTCACTGCAGGTCCTGAGACTTCTGGCTCACACTGCCCTGCTGCTCTTTATTCAGACACAGGCTGACCAAGGGCTGGGCTCCATTCCTGCTCTCAGCCCCTCTTGTGTGTCCGGTGAGCCCAGCTAGTCCTCCTGCTGCCTCAGTTCTCCTGCCTCCTCTCTGCCAGGCGCCCAGCTTGGCCTTCGGGTCTGACTTGGAGTCATCTCCTCAATGCCCAGCCCATCTCTGGCCTGTGAGTGGCTGCACTGCCATGCTGCATGTGAGGCCCAAGTGTCCTGTGGCCGTCACTTCACACTTCTTCCCACTGGTTGGGGAAGGTGGTCTGTGCCTGCTGCAGCTAGCCCTCCCCTGTCCTCACCCCTCATTGGGTGCTGCCCTTCATGTCCCAGAGGCTGTGAGGAGTCCAGAGGAGGACAGGCCAGGCGGGTCCCAGGTGCGAGGCCCTCTTGTCACAGCCAGGGTGAGGCTCTGGTTCAGATCTGGCTGTGGCTGCTGGGATGGGCTCACTTGCAGCGTGACAAAGCTCAACGTGGCTGGCTCCGAGGGCCGGCTGGGTGGGGTGCAGCTGGAGTCCTGTGGGGCTGAGTCACCCCTGGCTGCAGGAGGCCTGAGCACATGACTCCCACACTGAGGCAACTTGGGCTTTCTGCCGAACGAGCCGGCAGGACTGCTTCTGAGTGAAGAAGATGCTGGTTGGTGTCTCAGGCACCCCAGGACCCCCAGGGCTTGTGTGAGAAGCCACAAGGATGTGGCTGAAGGAAAGGAGGTGGGGAGGCATCTTATCCCTGGCCAGGCCCTGGGTCTCCTCTCTGCATCTCCCGCATCTCCCCCACTCCTGGTGCCTCCCTGCAAGTCTCCACAGCACACTGTCCCCCCGCTTGGCACACACTGAGACCAGACCCAAGAGGACTCCATCCACATGGGACTCTCAGGAAGCCAGTGAAAGCCACCCTTCCTGTCTAGGGGCCCCACACTGAGAGGACTGGTGGACGAGGAGGTTGGCTCCCTCCTGCCTAAGAGAAGGGGTGTGTTCCTTTCCCAGCCCCAGCGACCAGGAGTCTGTGTTCATCCTGCTTCCTCACAGGGACTTCGGGTGGTGCCCAGGCCTTCTGCCAGGCAACTGAGGGATGAATGGCACAGGTGGAGGAAGGAAGGTTGGGTGCCAGCTGGCACCTTGGCACTTTCCTGTTGGTGATGATCCTGAGCAGATGATGGGCCTGGGGTCAGAGTGCAGCCCAGCCACGTTTACTCAGAAGCTGTGTCCTGGGCTGTGGCTGGGCAGCCAGGTCCTGTCACAGGATGGTGGCCTCGGCAACCAGGTCTTCCTCTCTGCCTGGTGGAGCACTGCTTGACATCGGGGCCAGGACATCTGCCTTCAGGTGCTGGCCATGTGAGCAGGGAGCTGGGCTGGAACCAGGCTAGGGACATAGTTGAGAGGCAGCTCGGCGGTCCAAAGGACAGAGAGCAGGGGCAAGATAAAGCTCCTGACTGAAAGACCCAGAAACACACACCCACAAATGCACACACGACCAGAGGGCACACATACATCTGGCACACATGCACAGGCACATGTGCTCACACCAGAGAACACATGCATCACAGGTGCATGCTCACACGCTTGCAGACATGCATCAGCCCTTACCGTGTGCACCGCCTGATCCCGATGGCCGGCTGAGGACCAAGTGCTCCGGAAAGCCTGTGGCCACAGGGCTGCTGGGCAGAGCCAGCAGGAAGGCCCTCACGCAGGCCCAGCAGTGGTGGACCTGGCTGCAGATGGCTGTGAGTGCCCAGTCCCTGTTAACCTCAGCCTGTTTGCTCATCATGAAGCTGACCAGCTTGCCTGCACAGCCACCTTGGGAGCAGGATGCCCAGTGCCCACCTGGTGCTGGCTGTGCCCTGTGCCCTGTCACCTGCTGCTGCACCAGCTGCCCAGCTGGTCTCCAGCTCGTGCTGACTTCCCACTCCCTTCAGAAACAGTCTGCTGGACAGAGAGGAAACCGAGGCCTGCAGCCAGGAAGACATACTCTGCCTCAACATGAGCGCAGGGACCTTGAGGCCAAGCCCTGAGACCGGATGTCCCTCCTGCAGCCCGCCGACTCAGCCTCCTCTGGCTGTCTTCCCACTCAGACCTTGGCCTCAGTGTTCCCTGTCTGCACCATGGAGGCCAATGGGCCCCTTCCTGGGCAGCGTCCTGCTGTGAGGAAAGCCAGGCAAGGAGCCAGTGTGAGGTAGGGCCAGCAACGGAGGGGAGGACAGTGAATCTGTGGCTGGCTCCTCCTGGGAGGGTAGTCAGCCAAGCTCTGTCTCTGTCTCCTCCACCCACCTGGCTAGTGTCTGCTGATGGCAGGTTGTGGGGTGCCGCCTGCTCTGAGAACTTCCCTGGCCTGTGTGAGCTGGGTTTACTGTGCCTGAGGAAAATGATGGCTGTGATCCTGGTCTCCAGGGGGCTGTGTTTCACTTGTGTGGCAAGGGGTTAACTTGACGCATCAGTTCAGACCATAAACACCTTCCCGGGTCCCTGTGTGACAGAACACATGTCGCAGACAGGAAGTCAGGCCATGGGGGAGGCTTGCTGCGAGGTCCGGTCGCCAGAGACCACACCAGGGAGCAGAGACTTGTGTACGTGACATTCTGAGCAACACCAACTACCCATCACCAGTCTCTGCCTTGAAAGTCAGGAACCTAAAGATGAAAAAACAAAAAAACCAACCCCACCTTATGAAGAAAATACCCATTCCAGCTATGATGGGGTGATGAAAGACCTCGAGGAGAGCCCCTTGGAGGCCGTCTCTGGACAGCCCTCTGTGCTATTCTGGGCGGCGACTGACTTGGGTTCGCACTGGGAGTCTACTCTGCCCTGCCCCACTCAGTCTCTGGGTTTCAGGCTCTGCAGACCCCTGGTGAGGTCCCCGAGCGCCCACCTCCCCATCTCATGCCTGCTGCCGAAGGCCGTGCGTCCTAGATATATCTGAGTGTGAGCGCACACTCACACATTATAACAACAGAAGGCACACAAGTACGTGTGCCAAGGGCTGAGTAACGGGATGGGTTTCTTCCAAGAGATGGAGCTAGGGGTATTTTGAGAGATGAGTTCATTCTCTGAGGTCCAGGGTGCTGGGTGGGGACTCTACCCATCACTCAAACCCTATGGAACTGGACACCGCAGTGACACTGGTAGCATGGACAATGAGAACAAGAATAACCACCACAGACTCAAGAACAAGGCACAGCAGCAGCAGGGAACCGGGGTCTGGGCCAGGCAGACAGCTTGGGATCCATTCATTCATTCATTTTTTTATTTTGGTACCAGGGATCAAACTCGGGACCTTGCGCTTTCCAGGCAGGCTCTGGGCAGCTGAGCTACATCCCCAGTCCTTGGGATCTGTGTATGGTGGACAGCAGGACACACCTCGCTGAGGCTGGGAGCAGAGAGCTAACCTAGGCAGCTTTGGAGAAAAGGGTCTGGCTACCCACTGAGAGGAAAAGCAACTCACGTAGCACTAGCTTTAGTTGGTTAAATTTATTTCCCACAGTGGTACAGGTTAGAATTCCAATACTAGAATTTGACAAACCAGTTAGTATATGGGAGGGAGTAAAACTGATTTCTCACAGAAACTAGAAGGAGTCACAGAGAACCTGGGAAGAGGCCAGGATATGAGCACAGGGAGTGCACATGCTGGGTACTGGGTGGATGGCTGTGTGTGTGCCTGTGTGTACACGGCCTAGCACATGCACCTGTAGCCCTAGCTTCGTCTCCTAGAAACCTGCAAACATGACACACCCCACAGCAACAAGTGCACGTGAACTTAGCTTCAAAGTATGATTTTCAATAAAAGGAGTCAGGGCTCCTGCAGAAACTGTCAGTACTGGAGTAGGAGTAGAGAAAATGTCAGGTGAGCCTGAAAGATGTAGTAGTCCCAGAAAGGAAGTGCTCAAAAGTAAACTTTTACAAAGGATGTGGGCATTGCAAAAGGAAATGGGAGTCAGGCATAGCGGTACATGCCTGTAATCCCAACTGCTCAAGAGGCCAAGGTAGGAGTGCAAGTTTGAGGCCAGCCTAGGTAACTTTGCAAGGCTGTCTGAAAATAAAATTTTAAAAAGATCTGGGTATGTAGTTCAGTGGTAGGGTGCTTGCCTAGTATGTTGAAGGCCCTGAGTTCAATCCCCAGTACTACACAACACACAAAGTACACAGGAGCCAAAGTGAGAGCTCCCAGGGGCCACAGCTGGGAGTTTGAGCATCAACAACAAAATTTTCAGAGCATAATCCAAGGAATATAATAAATATTTGTGATCTGCACTTATATAAACATGATTGAGTAAATTAAAATGGAGGGGATAGGATACACTTTCCTTATAGAGCAATGCTAAGCAGCAAATGCAGAAGAATTAGGCAGATCACCTTCAGATCCCACAGTAAAGTGCTTGAGGCAAGGTCTGCAGACCTTCTGGAAGTTGGTTTGCCTTGCAGAGGGGAGGGTATCTGCATAGTCTCAAAGCAGGTCCTCCAGAATATTATTCAGTAATCACCACGGTGGGTTCAATGCACGTCCAAGGTCCAAGCTCTCTAAAAAGCCCCCGCCCATGAGCTGGACCCAGTGACCTCTTCCAAGGATGGAGCCTGGGAGGAGAGCTCTGGCAGACACCCTTAGCAGAGGGCCAGGGGCCAGACACCCAGTCAGGCCATCGATGGATGCGTGGCAAGGGGGCAGCAGTCCAATTCCACAGCCTGGAGTTTTCAATGACTAGGTACTGAAGTTTGAGCACTGTTCAGGTCTAATAAGTACCCATACCCTTATGCTAAAAGTAGATATATACATAATTCTCTACAAATTTGCTGGTGTAGTGATTCTTACTGATCATGTCTGCATTCTTTTTCCATTAGGGGAGAGAGAAAGTTGGCATGTCAAATGCCTTTGCTTTCTCCAGAAAATTCCCCAATAAGCAGAGGTCAGAGGTGGGGGGGGGTGTTGAAAATAACAACCAACAATGCCCAGCAAAGGTGGCCTTGGGACAGACAGAATTTTGCTCAGGAAAGGTAGCCTTGGGAGGGACAGAGAATTTTGCTCTAGCATTCCTCTTTTTCCAAGAGTTCCTCATTTCTGCTCCAGAGGTGACAGATCTGACCTTAACCTAATCATCCCTGAACCACGTAAATTTGCCAAAGATCAATGAACATTCCCGGTGGCTATAGCCTTTGGCTGGTCCTGCCCTAAGGATTGCTCTCTGCCAAGATCTTGGAGCTTGTGCTTTTCTGTGACTACAAGAACCTGGCCAGGCAGGTGGTTAGAGCAAAGTCCCAGAAATGAAGAAATTCCAGCCTTCAGAGCAGATAGCAGGGTCATCAGCAAGAGGAGCTGGGCACCCCGCACACACTCACAGGCACAACCTCGTAACCTTTGTCACAGAGGATTACTCACCGGGCACTTGCTCTAAATGTCCAGAAAGCCCATTCAAAACCCTTCCACTAGGCAGAGATTGGCTGCAAGGAGGCCAAGCAGGGATTTACAACCAAAAGACAGAATGAAGAGGGAATAGAAAATTACGAAGAGAAACTGGGTTAGGCGGCACAGAGAGAGGGGAAGAGGAAATTGTGTAGGCACCAGGATGGGGGAATATGGCTCTGGTTCAGCAGCACCCTGAAGTGATGTGGAGAAGCTAAACAGCTTGGTCAAGCGGGGAGCCGCTGTCATCCAGTAAGTCCTGTCCTGGGCGGTAAGTAGTGTTCAGACAGGCCAGGAGCATGCCAGAAAGACGGGACTTGTGGAGCCAGAGCCAGGGTGACATGACCACTTTTGGAAGCCGAACGGCGTCTCTTCCCTCTCAGTCTCTGGGGACTGGTGTCTGTGTCTCTCCTCAGCCCTGCCTCCCACCCCTTGGCCTCTGCTCTGCTCTCCTGCGGCAGTGACTCTTCTGCCATCACGTCCACCCCCTCTGGCACGGCCCCCAGCACATGTGCTGCTCAGGGCTGGTTGTCCCCCAGGACAGACTTGGTTTCTGTGAGCATGGTTTTATAGGAGATGAATACAACACTTTTATTTTTCTTCTTTCACAAGCAGCATAATCACCTTGTTCCTCGTGGATTGCACCCTGTAACCCACCGGTAGTAGAGAGGTGAGGTTGGAGGGGCTGCTGCGGCCCAGACCCAATGGCTCCCACCCCGGCTGAGGCTTGCAGAGAATGGTGGGGGGAGTTGCCCGAAACTCTCACCCACCCCGCAAAAGGAAAGCTCCATGATTGGCTAGTGAATTTCTCCTCAGGGATCAGAAGCCGAAACTGCCTTCCCAGAACCAGGCCGGTTTTTCCTGCTGATCCAGTTTGGGCCGCCAGAGAGGTGGCCAGGAAGCCAAGCTCCAGGAGGGGAGAAACAGGAGGAAGAGCGCCAGGGAGGAGCAGCCAGAGGAGCGGAGCCTCGCTCCCCAGGCACGCACAGCTCTGGGAGGCTGCTGACCACCACTGCAGCCCAGCACAGGGGGCGGAAATGCGGTTGGAGGGGGCAGACAGGAAGACCTAACACCACGCTCTGGGCCTGAACCACGCCCTCGGGCTTTTTGTGCATGCCCAGCACCCCCTCGCTAGCTCTCGGCTGCTGGAGGCTCCCTCTTGGTCCCTGGTGCTGCAGTTCTTAAGGGATGAGGGACGCCTGGGCTCACTTTCTCGGGTTTCCGGCCTGCAGACAGCTCAGGCCTTTCTTGGCCCCGCCTCCGGCTCCCGCAGCAGTCTCCACCAGCGCCTCCAGGGGGCGCCACCCTTGCGTTCTGACCAAAGCGGACTCAGCGCACCCTGAAGCCGGGTCTTCCCCATCAGGGATTCATGCTCCGCTGGGCTCTTTCTCGCAAGCATCTTTGATTTCCTGATGGCCCCACCTTTATAACAGATTCCACCTCTGCCGTTCCTCGCCACGCAGAGCCATGTCTTCTCGCCGGCGAGGCCGTGGCAGCCTCCCAGTTCCCTGCTATCCTTCCTTCCTGGCCACAGCCTTGTTCTCTACCAGCAGCCAATGATTACTGTAAAAATGACATAGGGTATATGATATGTGGACCTCCAGATAATCCAAACAAGGGAAATATTTATCAGCCCAACCTGCTAGGTATCCAAAACTCTGAGTTCGTGTTCTCTAAAACTGAAGAATGAATTCTGGAAACAGCGGAGGTTAAGAGCAGACAATGTTTATTGAGAGGCTAGCTCCTGAGAGGCAGGAGGGTTTCCCAGTGGGTGGCCAAGGACCCCACTTTACAGGGAAGTTTTATAGAGCAAAAACCAAGTGGCTACAACTTGAATTAAAGCGCTGAACAACCAATAAGTTAACCAGCGCAGTCACTTAGCTAACAGTGAGTGATCCAGTGGGGAACAAGTCACACAACAAGGGTGCACAGAAAGAACAAAGACTTTTTCTGGGAAGTGATGGGTCCAGAGGTCTTGGTCATTCACCAGGGTAACTGACGTCTCTTTAGACTTCATTAGGCTGGGTGTTACATTTATTTTGTCCTTTGGGGAAGTATGCTGCCCTGGTCATTTTGTCTTTATCTTGAGGCCTGGTCTTCAGTGGGTGTATCTCTGGCCACAGTTGTAATGTATTTTACCTTTGTCCTGACTCTCTCGAGGGCCTAGCCCTGTCTGACTGCCTACAGTATTTCTACCCATCTTATCTGTGTGTACTAACACCTCATGGTCCTTCCCAGTGCTGGAGCGAGGACCAGTACCTAGGTGCTCACACCTCAGTGGGGATACTGCCAGCCTCAGTCCCCGGAGCCCTGTCCCAGCTGAGGGTGCTGCCCTGAGCCCCACCCTCAATCCGGGCAGATCTACCACTGGGCCCCTGAGCTGCTGCCTGCAGAAACAAGACCTCCCACAGGCCCTGTCTGTTTGCATTCAATCCCCTTCTTTAGCTACCTACAAAGCCCATTTAATGGTCCAGGTGTGTGTGCAGAAGACCTGTACCAGAAGACACTGTAGCACAGCTGTGTCTGAGGGGACAGAGGCAGCACTCGCCAGGTGGGGGCCCAGGAGATAGGCAGTGTCCAGCTGACTCAGCTCCTGGGAGCGTCCCAGCATGTGTCCTTTTCCTAGGGCAGAGGGCCTTCCCGGATGCCTTTGGCTCCAGTGTGCCTGCTCAGGGAGACGTTGGTCAGGCCGTAGCCAAATCCTCCTCTGTCTGGGCATCATTGGAAGGACCAGAATCCCCCATGTGACCATCTGTGCCCAGGTACACAAACTCCCCACACCCCAAGGCACCTCCTGGCCACAGGTGTGGCCCCAGATGATTCCGGCCCAGCACTGCTGGGTCTTGTGCTCGTCATCCTCGGTACTCTGCCAGCCTGGGAGCCTGTGTATGACAGCCGAGTCCTCCAGCCTGTGTGCTGCTCCTACAGTGGTCAGTGGGCTTTGAGATCCCACATCCCCTCCACGTGCTCAAGCTCCAAGGCCCTGCTTGGAGTCTGACCTCTCCCAGGGGTGCCTGGTGAGGGGCTGTGGAAGAGGAGCAGCTGCCACTGGCAGGGTAGTATGGAATTTCAGGGCTGGTCACCCCTGGGCACTGGGAGCTCTACACATGCTACATGCTGACTTGTCAGGCACCGCCCTACGCTTCTCCGTAGAAAACAGCAGCGAGGGGATGTTAAGTAGATCCCAGAGCTGCGGGTCACACTCCAAGGCTCGTCTGTATCTGGTTACAGTCTCAGAGGACCTCATAAAGCTGCCTACGGTGATTTAAAGCCTTTGCTCACGAAGCGCATAATAGACCACCAAACAGGAGTTAATTTGTTGTTGCTGTGGGAGTTGGCGCTTGGCCTGTCACACTGCTGCCACCCAGTGCCCCATGGAGAAACTGCAGGAAACCACATCACTTCCTTCAGGCCTTAGTAATTTTGGGTCAGGCGACCCTTTCAGATCTGCTCAGGGCAGAAAAGCTTTCCTCCCAAGAAAATGCACACATCCACTTGTGAAGCTTCCCTTTGAGTGCTCCAAGGCTCGCAGATGGAAATGACCCCCTGTGTTAGTTACTTCTCATTGCTGAAACAAAAATACCAGACGCCCAAAGTTAAAGGGGAAGGGGTTTATTTGGCTTACAGTTTCTAGAGGCTTCAGTCCATAATCAGCCAACTTCAAGGCAAGGACGACAAACAGGCACGGCAGAGCAGAAACAAAATGGCACACACAAGGCAGCAAAGGTAACAAGAGAGTTCACAGTGTCTTCCTGCTCCTTTTATCTTGTTCAAACTACTTAGGGTGGGCAGCACTCACACCCCTAATCCTAGTGCTTCTGAGCCTAGCATTGCATCGTGAATCAATTCCAGCTTCACACACTTGAGGTCAATTCTATGATCACATGAGGCTTTGGGGGGACATCTAGACCTAAACCATAACACCCCCTTTTCCACAGACCTGAGAACCACTGTTTCAGACATGTACTCCGCCACCTAAACCACACAGATTTCTGGTGGCCCCAGAGGTCAGGTTGCAGAGCTGCCTCAAGGTAGGAACACAGAAGAAATCCAAGAACACAGCCTCGGTTCTTAACAGTACATCAGACGTAGTGGGATTTTCCAGCCAGCAAAGAACAGTGATAAAGGGTATTGGGATTGATTAAAATAAAAAGTAAATCTTGATGACTTAACATAATGGTCTTTCATGATCCCGTGGACCTCTGGGAGGGCTCACAAGGCAAGGGTTCTGCTGGTAGCTCCCTACCTGACACACGGGTCTGCAGCTCCGCTGGATGACAGAGGCAAAGTGACAGTGCCCCTGTAGTGTGTGGCAGGTTGTGGCTTCAAGTGGCACCTGCTCATCACAGGCGGCCAAAGCCCAAGCCTCTGTTCAGGCTTTACAGGCCGTGTGTGTCATGCTTGTTAGAGCCCCTTTGACCAGAGCAGTATGCACAGCCAGCCCCGGACTCAAGGGTGGAGAGATGGGCCTGCGTTCCCTCCTCAGGCAAAGGCACTCCAAAGGGCTGGAAGCAATTTACAATCCTTGGCTTTTTAACAAAAGAATTAACTTAGAAGCTTGCCTCAGATAGGGCATTCACAAAAATAAAATTAGAATCAGAGTAGAACCAAAGTTAAAAAATGAAACTGAGTCAGATTTTAAGGACAGTACTGGTGAATACTTCTTCACTTTTGGAGAAGAGAAGAGACCCTTACTGGCATGACATTTAAATAAGAAATCGTGAAGAAAAAGTTATTTTCACTTGTAGTTATAAAAATTAACATAGTTCATCAAAATCATCAGGATCAAAATTGAAACTCAAATATAAAATTATTTGCAACCTATGTCAGAAAAAAAGATATGATACTTTTATATTCTGAGAGCTTATCGCATAAATAAAATGACAAATGACACGACCCAAACTTGTAATAAAGGGTGTGAGAGATAGCTGGCACTTAAGTGTGTTTTCTGAATGCACAAGCACCCAACATCGTAGGAGGCTGTGCTTAACTCATTCATGATCAGAGAAGTGCAAATTAACACAGATGCTGCTTTCAGGGAGGAAGAGTTAGGCCTCTTTAGCGCCTTTCCGAGGGAAGCTTGCTCACCGCAAGGGACGCCTAAGAGCACGAATCGGCCGTGGGCAGGATGAGCTCTCCGTGATGGTGGGCATTCAAGTGGGTCTGTCCCTTTGGTTGCTGGATCTAGACGACTGGATTGTCCGCTAGGAACTGTGACCTGCCCTACTTCCCAGTCTCTATCTGCTATCATAGTGTCTAACACATGGTGAATTGCTGTCAGCGTCCTAGGGAGGCTGTAACAAAATACCACACAGTGGGTGATGTAAGAAACAGCAATTTATTTTCTCAAAGCTCTGGAGGCTGTGAACAGTGACAAAACGATAACATACATGGCTTATGGATATTACAATGTGTTCGGTGACATTATATGATATGTTCAGTGCACTGTCTTTCATTAATAACATGGGATTCAGTTCACTGCACAAAATTGCCGAGAACATGGTATATTAACGCAATGTCCCCACTGGCCCTTCTGCCAGTCCATCTGTGACTCTTAGCTTCAGATGGTACGGGTCTCAGATTTTCATCAAATAAATGTGCATCTTTCGTAAACTCCAGAAGAAGTAATCAATGGAGTTCAGTCTGTAAAAATAAATAAAACCAAAGAGTGCCATTGTCACGTATTGAATTGGCAGCTTCATTTTTTAATATGCGTCTTTAATGACGGTGACCAGTACTGACAGAAAATGGTACATGCAGAGTGAATAGGAGCTCTGGAACCACAGCCCTTGGACAGTGGCCTCCTTGCTTTCACCAGGGTTTGTGGAGCACCTGCTATGGGGCCAGGGGTGGCTCCTCCGGAGGTGCAGCCTCTACAGGGAAGATAGCATTTGCACCAAGACCTTCGAGGGCCAGCAAGGGCCTGAGGGGCTCATGCAGACCAGCAGAAGACAAGAGGTGGGAAGGAAGTTGGAGGAGATGGGGTGGCTGTAGTGTAGGGAGGCTGAGGAGGAGCCGGATCTAACTTGGGTGTGAGCAGGTTGCGGTGTCCTCAGAGGACTGGCATGTCTGAGTGAAAGCAGAGGTGGGTTAGGAGGCTGCCACAACTTCCACATGAAAACGGGTGGAGGGCGTGGGGTATCAGAGGCAGGTTTATTTGGAGCTAGCCTGGTAGGATCTCTTGATAGACTGGATGTGGTGTGAAGAAAAGAAAGACCCAGAGGATCTGCTCCAGATTATTTTCATTGAGTTCAAGAACGTAAAGTTCCCACTGCAATCAGAGGAAGTTTTGAAAAATATAAAAGCAAGAGCATATGATCTGAGAACATGCTACTGATTTTGCAGCCATAACTTTGGGTTCTTGCTAATGACTCAGGTTTACACTTTTTTATATGGTATAGCAGTCCATTTGGTATGAAATACCACATTTTATTGGACCGTTCATCTGCCGGGGAACACATAGGCCACTTGCAAAATTTAACTATTATGAATTGTGGTGCTTTAAACATGGGTATACCTGTATCACTGTAATTTGATGTCTTTAACCCTTTTGGGAAAATATTTAGAAGGGGAAAATTAGGTCAAGTGGACTCTTCACTTTCAGATTTTTGAGGAAACTCCATACTGATTTACATAGTTTTTCTTTTCTCGACTCAATTTCCAAAATGAATTTACCATGTAAGAAAGGGTCTAGTTCTGTACTCTATTCTGTTTCATTCATCTAAATGTCAATCTTTTTTTCTTTTCTTCTTTTTTTTTTTTTTGGTACGAGGGATGGAACTCAGGTCCTTGCACTTGAGATGCAGGTGGCGGAACCACTGAGCTAAATCCCTGGCCCTTAAATGTCAATCTTTATGGACTTACAATGCTATTTTGATTAGTTATGAAGTAATTTTGAAATCGGGAAGAATTTCTCTTTTTTCAAAATTGTACTGGCAGTTATACTTTTCCTTTCTGTACAGATTTTAGCAGCATGAGTTATTTTCTCTTAAAACCTTGAGAAAATTATCATTTGGATTTCCCTGAACCTATCAGTCTGTGCTTTTAGTTTTTAAAAATTTACAACATATGGTATATTTTATCTTAACACCTGTGTGGTTAGATTTATATATAACTTTTATCTTTCAGTATTATTTCAAATGGTATACTTTTTAAATTTTTCTAATTGTTTGAAAATATCAAATTACAATTTATACACTACAGTATCTTATAACAATATATATCTCACCTTCTTGTAGAATATGTATTATTCTTTGATGTACACAATTCCTTTATGTATACAGTGATACCATGGATCACTAGTGTCCCTTCTTTTTTTTTTTCAATCTTTAGGCCTTCCATTTTTGTTTCTTTATTGCCCTGGCTAGGGCTTCCAATACAATATTCACTAGAAGTAGTAAGCTGGGTCACCCACCTTCTTTTTGTTACTGATGAGAGAGAATAGCAGTCCAGAGCCACTAAGCATGATGTTAGTGTAGGGCTTTTATATCTTCCCTTTACCAGGTTAAGGAAGCTCTCCTCGCTCTTTTTAAAATTATTTAGTAGGTTTTGGATTTTGTACTTTCCTGTTTCTATCATCATTATCCTAGAGTGTATCCTTTTTAGTTAATGCTGTGAACTGCATTGTTTTTGGGAATGTGAACCTTGTATTCTACTGGTGAATCTTACATTATTATGATATATCATCCTTTTTATATATTGCTTTATTTGGTTTGCTAACATCTTCAGACCTTTTACTCATATTTGTATAGGATCTTTAAAACACATTCTTCACAATGTTTTTTTCCTTATTACCTCATAGTGTGGTAAAGAATGCCTCAGGAAATGTTTAATTATAAATTAAATTATCTTTTCAATAAACGAATTGCTGTAGAAGATATGTCTTTTTGTTTTTGTTTTTTTT
>NW_022900935.1:65524388-65564463 GCF_012274545.1 Fukomys damarensis
TGGTCTCAATCACACAGTATGAGTTGCCTCAGCCTCCCGAGGGTGTTGATTATATGCATGCGCCACCATGTCCAGCTGAAGATATGTCTTTTGAAAGGACTTCGGTAGCTCATATCTTTCAAGGATGTGTATATTTTACCATTATGAGTTAAGATACTGGAATAAAGATGTTCATGATATTTCCTCCTTTTACTATCTATATATCTGTAGTGACAGCCCCTGTTTTGCCCTTGGTATCAATACTTTGCATCTTCTAGTTTTTCTACGTCTGGGTAGAGGTGAATGTGAAGCAGGGGTGTATGGTTAGAGAAATTATGCTGAGACTCAGTTTTGTTTAGATGAGTTTCTGTCTGATTGCATTTACTTTTTTCCTATTTAATGATTATTAAATCATAAATGATTATGTGAGATAAGAATCAATGTCGGCCATTTAAAACAAGGTTCAATTTTGTATCCTATGGGTTGTTTGCATTTATATTGTGACTTTGTATTTAAAACTTACAAAATGGTGTGTTAAGATGCGTGAAATAACAGTAAGATTAAACCTGAAGACATTGTCACGTGTCAGGAGTGAAATGCCGTCCCTAACTTGGAGGTACTATGTATCAGTCCCCAGTCATATTATGTTCATCATTCTCATTGTTTTACTTTCTTTTTTCCCCCAAAACAAATGTATTGGTAAACAATACACAATTTCATCCTGTATATGTCTGAATTTGAAAGAAATGGTATTAGGATGTACAATTCTGGTGCAACTGTCTTCTCTTTTCCTAATATTGTGTTATTATTTGTCATTATGTGCTAGTGGCACTTCAGTTTAAAACTAGACTCTGCTTTAGTGGGACTATATGATATCTCCCTTGTATTCTATAACGAAAGGTGGGACTTTATCTACCCCATCTTCCCCACACTAGAACCACTCTATCAAAGGGTTTACACACTTTAACCATGGGCCGACCGCGACAAAGTGTCTTCCAAATGGACAATGACATGTCCAGACCTCCAGCGCAATGATAACTTTGGTACAGTCCCATCGACTTCTATGTCATTCTGGATATTGAACCATTTAAAATTTTTGGCTATCTTTGTAAGTAGAAATGGTTTCTCATTTTGGCTTATTTTTTGTTGTCAAAATTATAAGCTAAAAAGAGGACATACAAGTTTAGTTAGTAATGTCCTTAACATGTAACATTAGTTTAGAAGCATGATCACAAAATACAATGAATCTTGCTGCTTACCTCTCTCTCAGAGACAGGTAGAGATCTTCAATAGGAGAAACAGTGTGTCAGATCTTAGTGACAGTGTGTAACAAGTTACAAGTTGCTCATTTCGGTCAGTGGGTTTTGAGCCGAGATTGAGAAAAGAGGTGTATTAATATGTGCCATCGTGGATTAGAAACAATGCACTGATGTGAACGTTCGTCCGTTGCTACGCAGTTACACGATCTTATCACTCAGAGCCCAGCTTTCTAGGAAATGTCTTCATGGGGAATGAACCCTGGGCCCATGTATGATCCTGAAACTAATGTTCAGAGTTCTCAGTAAAAATCACTTTGTCCTCATCCAAAGAAAAAAGTGCAACAGTTAAGATCCAGCAGCAAGATCTTGCTGCATTCTTTGGTCTGTATGGAATTTTGCAAACAGAGTTTGTACCTAGGAGCAGTACAGAGAGAACTCTGAATAGTTTAAGAGCTTATTAAAAGTGTTTCAGAAATTGGCACTTTCAACTTCTATCATGACAATGTTCCATCTCACACATTGCTCCTATTACGGCAGTTTCTGTTACTTGAAAACATTAAAGTGTGTCCTCACTTACCTTATTCATTGGCTATGATGCTATGTGATTTCTTGCTTGTTCCAAAAGTCAAAATGACCATAAAAAGTAAATTATTGAAGCTGGGCGTGGTGGCGCACTCCTGTAATCCCAGCACTCAGGAGGCTGAGGCAGGAGGATCGTTGTGAGTTTGATACCAGCCTGGGCTACATAGTGAGTTCCAGGTCAGTCTCAACTACACAGTGAGACCCTATCTCAAAACAAAAACAAAAACAAAACAAAAAAAGTAAATTATTGAACTGATTCAGGACATCAAGGCAACCATAACAGCGCAGTAAAGACATGAAAGTGGACTTCCAGAAAGTGGTGTGGATGACGGGATAAGTAGGCTCAAAATGAAGGGGAGTATTTTGAGGAGGACAAATGGAAATGTGTCTTTTACCTTAATTTAAAAAATATAACTATTCACTGTTTTAATGACTTTGTGTATATCCCAATAAGCCCGTCATAAGTTGATAGAACATTGAAACTTCGTTCTGTCAGGCCTGGCCTAAACCAACAGGACAAAGCAAACAGGCTGCTTCCAGCAAACAGCAGCATCTCAGTAAGCAGGGCAAATGGACTCAGAATGAAGTGTACAACTCCCCTGGCACGGAGAAGTCCAGCGGTTGTCTACACATCTGAAACCAAGACCATCCTTGCGCATCCAAGCCATCAACATGTCACCCAGATTCTTTTGCCCCTTCAACACCTACACAAGCCTAATTCCTTTCCCAGTTAGTTGCTTCTCTCCATCTCTGTCTGTCTGTCTGCCTCCTTCTTTCTGTTAGCCCCTCTGCTCACAGATGAACTCTCTCCCAGCTAGCTGCCACTTTCTCTCCCAGTGTCAGCCCATCCACACACAGATGTGATAAACTCAGCTTTTCCCAGCTAGCTGCTAAATCTCCTGAATCTACCTGTTAACTGGAATAAACTTTCCTTTCAAAAGCCCATTTTTACAAGTGGATTCTTTACCACACTTTTGATATACTTACATTCCCAAATATCACAGGCTAGCCTACCTTAAACATTCGCAGAACATTAGCCTGCAGTTGGTCAAAATCATCTCACACAAACACTCGTTTATAAGGGGCTAAATATTGCCTGTAATTTATTGACTACTGAAAGAGAAAAATGATGGTTATTTTGGTATGGTTTGAAACTTTTTATAATTGAAAAATAATAAATTGAGCAATTTTGAATCAGAAGTAGAATAAGAAGGCAGCAAAGGGACTCTCGTTCAGTGTGTTTTGTGGACAGCTCCTTGTGAGGCCATTTGTCCAGCTGGACAACAGAGTCCAGCTGGACAACAGCAGGAGTAAACACATACATGAAATGAGACAGAAACAGTGTTTTAAATGAGAGTGGCCAATTTTTCCTACTAGGATCCCTAGGAATAAACCCATAGCATTCTAGCTCCTACAGAGGGACACATTTAGTCAAGGCATTCATTGTGGTTTTCATGGGTGGCATGAGGTGCAGGACATCAGGGATGTACATTTTGTCTTGAAAACAGCAAATGTTCCATGAAAAATGAAATAGCAAAAGCCTATGTTTACCAGGGACTTATCTGCATTATCTGGCAAGACAGTACTGTTGGCATCATTCCTGTTAGACACCATGACAGTCATAGGTGAGGACTGATGCCACTGACCATATCTCAGGCATTGGCAAGCAGGAGTTGGTGTATGAGTGATTTCTAATACTGACAGTGAAGTGTGGTGTGCCAGCCCCGAAGACTACTACAGTGTTCAACATATTTTCCTTACCCCTACAAAGGGCATAAAGCATTACCATAGATCCAGAGTTCTACAGGATCAACAGGAACTACATTAAGAGGGACAGAGACTCTTCACATTGTGGCAAGGAAAGCCAACCCATTCTTATGGAAAACTACTAAATTATCCCCTACTGAGGATTTAATGCATGCTGTGTTTATCCATGTGTCAACTCTGGGAGTGCAGCATCTTGAAACACAGTTTGGACATAGACAATCAAAAGCTCAGAGAACTCAAAGAGCAGGCATGCCAGACATACAGGTAAATTTATTAACATTTCCCAAGAAGTTCATTCAAGTGGGATCTAGATTCAGTTGAAATCCCAACAAAATCCCAGCAAGTCAACTAGTGGATACAATAAACCTGTTTCCGAAGTTCGTAGAGTGGGGCAAAAGACCTGAAATATACAAAACATTATAGAAGAATTAGGAGGACCTTAAGACTCTCTATAATGCAGTAGTATCGAGGCCGTGGGATATCAGAGGAAGAATAGACAAATATCCACAGAACAGAACAGGGATCCCAGCAGTAGAATGACACATAGTCAACTGATCTATATTTTGAAAGACAAAAGCAATATAATACAATGGAATAAAGATACTTTTAGCACATGGTGCTATAACAACGAGACATTCATGCTGTCTGTCAAGCAGAACAACATATGTGCAATGAGAGCCTCAGAAAGAGAGAAGAATGGTGAAAAACACTTGTAGACATGACTGAAAACTTATCACATTTAACGTAAGACATCGATGTACAGGCCTTTCCCTTAAAATAAAAACATATGCCCTCCCCAGCATATCCTTTCCACATCATAGTCAAAATGTGGAAAGTCAAAGGAGAGTGGTTTTTTTTGGTACCAGGGATTGAACTCAGGTCCTCGGGTCCTCGCGCTTGCAAGGCAGGCCGCTGAACCGCTGAGCTAAATCCCCAGCCCAAAGGAGAATCTTAAAAGCAGCAGAGAAACACTTCTCATGAACACAGAGATCACAATTACATTAATGGCTGCTTTTCTATCAGGGACAATGTGTTAGCAAATTCAAAGACATTTAAAAAATTTCAACCAAGGATTCCATGTCCAGAAAAATCTATCATTAATTATAAAGAATGAACATATTCTCAGACAATAAAGCCTCAAAAAGTATGATCCTACTAGTACTACTCTGCAAGAAAAGATGGCTTTTGAATGGCAAGAACTGGTTTATTCTTAGATTTGCAGATACTGGGTTGCTCTGTCAGGGCATGTTGTGTATGTGTATGTAAAGAAGTTCTAAAATTTCTTTCACAGTTTTTCATTGACTTGAGAAGCAAAAATACCTAGAAACATGCAAAAGTATCCTTTGGAGGTTGGTTTAAAATTTTATATGTATTTAGTCTTGTGAATTTGTAGTGTGTTAATTTGGTTTTTGGCTTGTGAATCTTTAGTTGAAGATAACAAAATTAGTTGGAAAATTATACAAAGCTTTTATTAAAAAATCTCAGAGCTAAATAAGTATGAAAGAAATTTCAGTAATGAATAGATGTAATGCAAGAACATTTTACGTGGAAAAGTTGAAGGTACAGAGAGAAGAGATCCTGAAATTGACATTCTCTACAAAATAACAGCTACAAAATTTCAAAAACTATAAACTTGATGAAGCCCAGACGGAGACCAAGGAAGTAGCGATGTGTGAGTTTGGGAGTGGATGAGACGGGCAGACAATAGACTCGTGTCTGTTCTTGACAAGTACAGCCCGTGCACTGGGAAGGAGGCATGCAGGACCCAGGAGGGCAAGAGGGTCTGCCAGGCGGGCGGGGAGCCGACGCTCAGCTCTCTTCTTCCTGCCACCCCTCCCCGACTCGGAGGAGCCCTTTGGGACGCGAATACCAGGCCCTGGCCCTGCTCCCGGTTCTGTGAGGGAATTCTCTGAGCTCTGTTGCCTGAGGGTGATAACACACATCAGATGATGGAGAATCTTTTCTTTCTTCTGAAAACTGTTATTACTACATGGCTGAGTACCCAGTCCTCTGGCTGTGCGATGGATATAATCTTTGCCATTGGGTGTGGACTGGTACTTTTCATCCTATTAATCCCTTACCTTCAGATTAATCCATCCTTCCCACTAACTGAGAAAAAGAACATAAGAAAGGTAAGGAATACTTGGATAAAACATTAGACAATGATTCTTTTTTTTCTTCATCCAATTTTTTTCACATCAAGTAGAGAAATTTATCGGAGGGAAAAATCGCCGGAAAGATTAGATACAATTCTAGGAGGGTAGGGCAGGGATGAAATTGGGCCCTGAAACATCCATCTGAGACTCTCAGACCATCCTTGTGGTTGGTGTTCTGGAGGTTCCAGGGTGAAATAAAATAAGGAAACTCGGTGGACAAGGAGCAGAGATGGACGACAGTTGGGGACGTGCGGAGAAACGCCCTGAGCACGGGTTCATCAGTCCTCTTTTTGTGGCCAGTGCCCCTGGGCCTAACCTCTCTTCAGGTTTGGGCTGATCTGAGAGCTGTGCTGAGCCCTTGAGTCCTCCGTCAGAGGCTAGAATCTCTACTGGACATGGGGAGCAGAATCCTACATGGCAGCTAGGTGATGTGTGGGCAGATCTCACACAACACTCCCTAACCAGAGGAACTGGGGTTAAGACAGAAGTGTCGAACACACATAGAGAATCTCTTTTGTTCTTCAAAGAAAAAACAAAATATTTTAGCCACTCTGCAAATGGGCTCTGTCAAAGGTAGAAAGTCCTACTATTCATCAACATGGAGTGTGGGCTGAAGTGGGCCCTAGCCTCTCTCTTTGCTTCTCAGCACCACGCGGAGAGGAAGGAGCTAAACAAGAGCAGGAAGAGCCGCATTCTGAAAAGTAAGGCTGTCCTTCCACCTTGGTGTGCTTTGACATTGCTTGTTCCTGAGCAACCAGATCCACATCTCTGAGGATATCGGTTGGGGAGGCCCAACAGAGGCCCCTGGGAAAGAACTCTAAAATGGGAACATTTCGAAGCATGAAGCTGTGACAGACTCTGTGATGGATGGTATCCGGGAGGGGGTGATGTGGGTCATAGTGGAGCAAAGATGCCTAAATTTGGAGGTGGAAGCTTCAGGTCCACGTAGGCATGCGTTTTTAGTTTCACGCTAGCTGACTACTCATTGAGATGTTATGACCTTTCTCTCCCACAAGGTGGCGATAAGAACCCTGTGGGTTTGTGGAGGTGGAAACCGTTCGTAAAGGATAAAATGTTGCGCCTCTGTGCCCTGCTATCACCATCAGAGGTCTGTAGCCTTGGACACTGGTGGTTGGCCTCAAGGTCTCATCTCACATGTTTGTCCTCGGAGTGACATTCCACTCAGCCTCCTCTAAGACCCTGAGCCCCGCCCTTCGCTGCCCTATCCGACCTTTATTTCCAGCTTGCAGAGAGTGCTTGAAGGAAGTGGAGGAGACTAAAGACTTAGCTTTACTTCTGCAAAGCTGAGGAACTTCCACTTGCATCTCCTGCTTCCTCCAAGGACCCGTGATATCACCCCAGGGCCCACCGCCGAGTGGAGGGATGTGCTGTGCTTGGGTGGCCTAGTGATTAAAGCGCTGGAGGACACAGCGGTGGGTTTGTGAAGCTGGGGCTGGAGGAGGGGGATGGTCTGGGAGGACAGCGTCCAGGCCGCGGACATCACTCCCAACATGCCGGAACTGGGTCTTCCTGGCTGTATCCTGTACCTTCCCTCTCTTGCAGCCACCTACACAAGCCCAGTGACAGGGACAGATATAATCAACTCTCAGATGAAGATGCCGTAGGGCCCACCAGCAGGGCCTAGGGCACATGGGAGCCACTGATGTAAGATGCTTCTTCCCTGTCACCATTTCCTTCCCTGGATTCTGGGTCTGAGAACCCTGTGTCTCTGGCCTCAACCCTATGATAGAAGCTCAGAGAACCAACCTGACTTGAAGAAAATGCCAAGGACACTTTCTCACAGAACTCCTGTCTCAATAAATCCTGTTTGGCATCCCTTGTCACTCAAATTTCCCGGGCCATTACCTACTCCAGTGTTTTGTTGCATTCATTTGTGGCAGGAAACTGCCAAGGCCTTATTGCTCTCCGTGGGCGCATGGCAAATCCCAGTAAGAACATTTTCCCCAACGTTGACCACACCCTTCATTCTCTGGAGGCCCCACCAGCTAGCAGGTAGATATGGAAAGGCTCTGGCCAAAGGAGTAAGTGAACTTGAATGCAATAAGGAGGGGACCTTGGAACAAAAGTTCTCATGCTCCTGGAATGCACATTTAGAGTTTAGAGGGAGACAGTCAGCAGAATTACGAGCCTGTTACTCTGAGATGTTTGCTATGGCCATTGTGTCCCCTCTGCGCTGATAAGATTGCTTAAAGTAGGTCAACAGATGTCATGTAACAAACCACCCCATTCTGGCCCTGTCCCTCATCAAAAATCCTATTAAATATGCTGCAAATGCTTTCTTCTCTGTCTTTGTTCTCATGTCCTTGAGTTACAAAGCTTGCTGTTATCTCCCTGAAGCTCTTTTATGCTAATGTAGCAGCCCCTCTGGGTCCTCTCAACAACTGAAATAAAATTTCATCTTTGAATAATTTTTTCACCCTTTATGCAGCCATTGTCACACACTGCAACAAAGGGCATCCAACATGGGGCACAAACTCACTTCTGAGGCAAAGAAACAGTGGGGAAGCACTGCGAGGTGTGAAACCGTAAAGCACAACTTGTAGTTACAAGTCGGCATGGAGGACCAGCCTTCCAAAGCCTGAAAAAGAGAGAAGGACACCCAGCTCTTCACTGTAGTCTCAGTAAAGGAGACACAGCCGCAGAAGAGCCTGGAGCATCTTAGTAAAGTCTCAGCCTAGGTCTTTTCAATCCAGAGATGTGTACAAACACTGGGCCACACTGGCTTTTCTAAGAGTTCCACTTTACAGATGACTCAGGAAGCCATTAATCTGTGGCTGAATCACTCCATTTATGACCCAACCATCTTTTAAAGATGCCCCCACTACCAAGTATTAAAAATATTTCATAAAGGAAATTAAATTTCAATATGAGTTGTGGATGTTGAAATCATTGCCGTTTCTAAAGAAAAATCAAATAATAAAATGTAGCCAATAAAATCCCGAAATACAAAGTCATTGTGGTTCAGCTAGACCTAAAATATATTATAAACTCTCCAAAATGAAAAGATTATGATGGTGTTAGTGAACCATTAGATAAATTAATGTTAAAAAAAATCCTAGCGTTGGGCATGGTAGCACATGTCTATAATCCCAGCACTTGAGAGGCTGAGGCAGGAGGATCGCTATGAGTTCAAGGCCAGCCTGGGTTACATAGTGAGACCCTGTTTCAAAAAAAAACAAATCTTATAAATGTCCAAATAGAAATGGATGCATACATATAAATGGTGTATTATATACTTTATTGCAATGTACTTAAGTCATTAATAAATCACAAAGATTAAGCCTTAAGGGGATATTTTCCTGTGACTTAAAATACAGAATTATAAAATACATGAAACTGATTTTTTTGTTTGCTTTTGAGACAGGATCTCACTATGTAGATCACTGCCTTCAACTCACTTATGTAGCTAAGGCAGGACTCTAACCTATAAATTTACTGCCTGGCCTCCCAAGTGCTGGGATTACAGGCACAGCAGGCCGAACATTAAATTTTGCATAGCAAAATAGTAAGACCAAAGTCCAAAGACATGGGAAATTTTTTATCTGCAGCACAGAAATGGCAAATGTTCTCAATGTATCCATAACCCTCCTAAAAATATAGAAATCCCCTGGTCTAGAAAAAGGCCTGCCCAAGGGATCTCAAATTCTCTAGCATATCTCATTGAGGACTAGGTGTATTATAAACATAGTGCACGGCCATCCTTAGACCCTGGGCAATGAATTTGCAGAGACTGGCTGAGGACCCTTTTATTGTAGTCATGGGCCAAGGATTCCAGGTAACAAAGTCCAGGGGCAGGTCAGGCCAAAAGTGCTGGGTATATAATCTCATCGGGGCATGCTCAGGATTCAAGATATTGTATGCCACTGAGGTGGGAGAGCTGAAAAGAAACCGAGATTTTGTGTATCATAGTCCTGGGGCACGTCTCAGTAATCTGGGTGAATTAGTTCATGAGGGAACCTGCCAAGGATTTAGAGTACCTTCCTCTTTAAGGGGGTACACTGAGGACTCTGGGTACTGAAATCTTGTGGGCCATGGAAGGTTCTGGGTATCACAGTTCTCAGGACAGTCACACGGAGGCTTCTAGGTATTGCAGTATTTGTAAGGGTTACACTGAAGCTTCTGGGTAGCAGAGTCCTTGGGGATCATTCTAGGTACCTAGTCCTTGCAGAGCACCCAAAGGATTCTGGGTTCTGTTTTGTTGGGTGTGGTGGAGGCTTCTGGGTACTGCAGTCCCAGATGTGGAATTGTCTGGTGTCCTGAAAGGAGGGACACTGTGATACTTAAGGCTACTGCAGTACAGGTGTGTGCATGCAGAAGTTTTTGGGTACCGTTGTGGATTAGTCAACTTAACTGGAACGCCCAGCTGAACTCAGTCAGTGTGGCTTGGGTGTGGAAAACCCACCTGAGGATATTGCCAATGACCCAAAAGGAGACTAGGAAGGGAAGATGCATGCTGTTGGTTTTCCTAGAGAAGCTTGCTGAGTCTGGTTTTCCTGATAGGAGCTCTGGTCCTCGCCATCACCAGGGATGGCTGCTGGTCTCTTCAGGGGAAACTCTGATCTTAGCCTTGAGTGTCACTTCCTGGCTCCAGTGTAGATCCTTAGCCTTCTGACATAGATCCTTTGCCCTGCTGGCACAGACTTTCTACAATCCACCACTGGCCTTTGGGGCTTCCCAGTGCACATCCTTGATGTGGACTCATAGACATTTCTGTGGGCTCTAGGCCTTTGGTTGGACTTGTGAAGGACATTGCTGTGGGCTGCAAGCCCTCGGCTGTATTCTTGAGGTCTCTAGCACGTGGGCAGATCTCTTGCACTCTTCTGCATTTGACTGTTTGGGTGAATATTACAATATAATCCTATAAATTATGTGTGTCCTGTAGTATTCCTTTGCAGACCACTGATTACAACAGGTACCTCTATCCTTGTGGTGGTGGGAGGCACAGGGAGCCTTCCTGGTACCTTAGTCATGCGGGAAGTGGCATCCTGGGGAGGATACTATGAACCCCGGTTGGGTGGGGGGGCATGCAGAAGTTTCTGGGTACTGTAGTTCTGGGTGTGGGCTGTCAGGCCAAGAATTCTGGGTACTGTAGTTGGGGTTACACACCAAGGCTTCTGGATTACCACGTGCAAGATTCTGGGACCTCCGACTGGCAATGCTGTGGAGTCAGCAGCTGTTGTCACCAACTTCCTTGTGTCGTTTGTCCTGGTGGGCTGGATTGCATAACCTGTATCCACTGGGACAAAAAGGTTGAGAAGACCAGGCTGATAAGGGTGTTGCCCCTGGCGCCCAGCCGGCCATTACCATGACTGGTCCCATGGTGCCCGCACCTGAGAGGTGCCCAGACCAGGCAGGGCCCAATCGTGATGAACCCCGGCCACGGCCCTCCTCCTCCAGAACCCAGGCCCCGCTCCCCTCCTTACAGCCCAAGGATACCCACAGCTGTGGTGCCCTGCCCGCCCTCCCCAGCCAGGCTCTATCCCATGCCATGACCCACCCTGTGGTGCCCAATCCTGGTGCCTGCAGGCTATGCACTGCCTCCTCCTGTACCTAGGCCCGCCCCCTGGTGTGACCGGCCCCACCGCTCCACTCCCTTGACCCCGCCCCAGTATGTCCCCAGCTGAGGTGCCTGGCCACGCCCCGTAGGCAGCCCCCCATGACCTTATCAGCCACGAGCCCTCCTCTCTGACCCTTCCCGCCTCCTGACCAAAGCACTGCAGTCAGCCAGCCAGGCTGTATGTCCAGCACAGAGCCTTCTAGAGAGGTCACCACAGAGTGCAGCTTCTTCTCTCTCCTCAGCAGTTGAGGAGCCTCCTACCATGACCTCGGCCCTCCTCCCCTGGGCAGGTTAAGCTGTGAGCACCTGCGGGGGCCTCTCCAACCCCGGGCCTTACCTTCCCACCAGGCCCGCCCTAGGCGTCCCTCAGGCTGAGCTGCAGAAGTGTGAGATGCAGCAAGTAAGGAGGGGTCTGGATTTGTGGAGAGGGCCAGCACGGACAGGGCAGTTGGTGGGAAAAGGGCCACCCACCATCAGGAGCCGGGAGTAGGTTAGGATGTACTGTAGGGTTAGCGCGGGCGTTGAGATGGAAAGGAACAAGGGACAAAGCAGAGGCTCGCCTCTCCTGCTCAGGGCCTGTCTCCCCTGTCTAAGGCTTGCCCCTCCTGCCAAACTGTGCCCGGAAATCACTGTGCCTGGAAAGGTCACTGTGCCCAGATGAGCTGCTGAGACACAGCTGCCTGCCTCTGACAAACTGTAAAGACAACATTACCTCCACCTCCCTACCCTGTGCTAGGTTCTTCCGTAAATCCTGCTTGCTCCCCCGCCCTGGCTGGAGAACAGATAAATCTGAGAACAAGTGGAGAACCGGGACTCGGACGCTGGAAGAGGACTTCCGCTGGGCCCGCTAGCTAGCGGATAAACCTGCCTTCCCTTCAGTTCTGAGAGCCGCGCTCTTCCTAGGTCTGCCCGCCCTCCCAGGGCCACTTTACTATGGTACATACTGTAGCACCATATAATAACTCCACTTATAAAATCAATAGCAATGCCCCATACAGTCACCAAAGCACGTGTATAAGAATGCTTTCAGTAGCCTTACTTACAAGAGTTTAAATCTGGAAACAATATAAATGTTCAGCAACTAATAAGAAACAAAATAATAAATTCTTGTATATTTATCTAGTAGAATACAATACTGATTTGTAAATAAACAGACTACAGTTACACATAACAGTATGAATGAGCGAATCTCACAAACACAAAAATATCATTCCATGTCAAGAACTTAAAAAACAAGCATTTATTTGAAGAGTAAGACAGTGCCTGGGATGCTGACAATATTCTATTTTATGATTAGGTGTTGGATACATGGGTGTATTCTGTGAATATTCATCAAAATGGTTATAAATTTTGCACTTATGTATATCATGTATCAATTAAAAGATTCATTTAAAAAAATGGATATTTTCTCCGGTTGAGAACAGGTCCCCAAACTGCTCCATTATGGTATGGGTCAAAATACTTATGTCTGGAAAGTTAAAGTAGATGCCACCTAATTTTCACCTTGTATGTAAAATTTTTCAGTAAAATACTCATAGAGCATTAACTTTAAGCAAATACATTTTCTGGGAAACATGAGAAACCCAATTACAAAATGCCCTGAATGGTCGGTTTGTGGTATAAGGATATTTGTGACAAGCCAGAAAAAAAGTGCAGACTGAAAAAGTGAAGACTACAAGAATAGAATACTAAATTTGAGGGTAACCTTTCTATAACTTCATCAACAATAATATAACCAACACAGCAACAAGCCCAGCTAATAATTTAATTGCATACCTTTCATTTTCTTCCCAATACCTTTTAAATTTGTATTCAGTGAAGATCATACACTTTGGACTCTGGATAGTAGCAGCTCCAGCCAAGCTTTTCTGCTCACTTTTAGGCATCCAACAGTTCTACTTTCATTTATGGACATAAACTCGAATTTAGCATGCTAAATTTCCAAGACATTAACCAAAGTGCTTCACTCCTTAATTAAATGTCCATTTTTTTCCCCTTCTGTCCCCTCAGGTCTGCTTCAGGCTGAAAGGCAGCTACAGCTCAGCCCTGTAAAAACTGTTAGGAGTTGCTGACTCTTTCTCTGTCCAAGATGCTCCCTGCCCTTCCCCTTGACTGCTCAGTCCTGAACGCCCAGGTTAGAAGTTCTCATCCACCACAGTCTCCTCTAGAGGTCTTCCTCGTCCTCTGGCAGAAGCCTAAGTTTACCTTCGTGAGGTAAATACCTTAGGCTTAGAAGGTGGGATGGATGTGGCCTTGATGATTATTCCTGGGGGAGAAGCTGGAGGCCAGCACTTCCATCCGGCTACTACAGATTGTACTGTCGTCTTAGCTGTCCGAGCTCCAGTGTTCTGTCCTCCAAGATGCAGGAGTGGTGGCCAGTGGCCTTCCTGCCTCTCCTCCCATGAGGCTTGGGGTTCCACCTGTCACCCTGGGAGGAAAGGGGGACTCATGGCAGGTCCACGGCTGTCTCCAAAAGCAAACTTCCCTCATTGCATCCTTCCTGTCATCTGTTTCTTATTCCCCTTTAAAATCATTAACGCTGAGGAATCAGAGCTACACTAACTCTTTGACCAATTCCTTGATAAATTTTGTGTGTCAGGATTTGATTTTGGAGTTTTGTTTCTATTTTCTTTTTTTTTTTTCAATTAAAAAAAATTTTTTTTGGTGCCAGGGATTGCACTTGGGTCCTTGTGCTTGCAAGGCAGGCAGCGGAACCGCTGAGCTAAATCCCTGGCCACATTTTTTTTTTTTTTTTTAGTGAGACAGGGTCTCACTATGCAGTTGAGATTGACCTGGAACTCACTATGGAGCCCAGGTTGGTCTCCAACTCACAGTGATCCTCCTGCCTCAGCCTCCCGAGTGCTGGGATTACAGGCATGTGCCACCACACCAGCTGTGTTTCTATTTTTATTTGATAGCTTCAGTCAAAATTTTTGTGAACATTCTTTTACAACCACAGCAATAGAAACAGGTTTTATGGAAGGAAATTGCAAGTGCCATACAGAGAGGCAGCAGAATGGGAGTAAAATAACAAATTTACTCATTGAAGAGGGTTGATCGCCCATAAGCAGTGCCTGGATCAGTGACACACTGGGTTACAACTCCTCCTTTTCTAGGGTTTTACAGTATTGACTTCATTTGGGTGGTTACATTTCATTCTCACATTTCAAGTCATGGTCACAGGATAGTTAACTTTCAACCCACATATAATTCTTTATAGCTAGGGGAGTTTAAGATTTGCTTTAAGATTTGCCTAGTAATCTATCCTAGTCCATAGGAAGGCGGGTGTTCAGGGTCAGGGAGCAAATGTTAGCAGTGGGTTCTTTCATCTTGACACTTTCAGAATCGTGTGGCTCCAGTCTCCTTGGAGCTCAGGGCCTTGCTGTGCCCTGTTATCTCAGGGTCGGACCGAATGCCTCATGCAGCAATTACTGCCTTCAGTGCCTGTTAGTTCTGAGCTAAACAAAGCAAACTGCTGTTAGAGACAGCAGAATCCATTTTACGCGGTAACACTTTATAGGTTTTTGCTATTTATAAAAGTTTTTCCTGTCATTATGACCCTGAGCACTGTGACTTTAGAGGGAATGGATCCTTTGGGAGTAAAAGCAAGCTTCCCACTGTGCCTTCCATGTGCTAAGCATTTACATATTTGTGCATTAAAACTTAAACTTCACCAAAATCTCACATTCCAAATAGCTTTTCCAGTTCTTCATTGCTGTTTCTAAGGAGCACACAGATTTGTTCCACTATGAAAGGAAAAGGGGCCCCAGGGTCCTCTTATCAGAGGGAGGCTCAGCTTATGGACCCCAGCACGTGACCTCACTTCCTTGGCGACAGGTCCAAACAGAACTCGGAACCCTGGAGTCAGTGGGCACCACAGTCTCACCGTGGCTGCCTAGCAGTCACTTGGCTGGAGACAGTCAGCAGCGAACGTGCTGTGCTGCTTTTCCAGGCCTCGAGGCCACAGCCTCAGGAGCCCAAGCAGGTAAAGCACTTGGGAACAAGTGAGGATGGACGACTGAGACCAGATACTTCAGGCCACTGGCCACGAACCACCCAGCCCTCACGGGTAGCACAGGGCAGGTCTCACCAGACCCAGAGACCTTGGGCTCTGAGATGAGAGGGAGCCCAGGGCAGGTGTCCCTGGGCCTGGCCACCAGGCACTGAGGAACTCAGTCCAGGACAAGAGAACATTTAGGCCTGGCCACCTCTGCGAGTCCCGTGCACAACTCCCACCCTTGGTCTTCACTCTGTGTGGGGGTGGGAGGACAGGGTCAAGATCCTCCTGGGCAGGACTAGGTGCTGGGAGGCTGTGAGCCCAGGGTCCTGTCACATATCACCCATGCCGGGGCTGGCAGGAGCAGAAGGCAGTGCCCACTGATGACTCCCAGCCTCCAGAGCCGTTTCCTGTCCTCCTGGGGGAGAAGCTAGCGACAGAGCTGATTGTGTTTGGTGAGCACAAGGTTCCCTACATAAAAACAGCACAAACTGTGGTCAGGTAGTGTCCCATGCCTCCTGCCAGCTGCTGCACACTGTCCCCCAAGACCTGCACACAGGACATTGGATGGAGCTGTCACGGGGCCTGTGTACCATGTGACTGTGACCCACAGTACTGGGGCCACAATACCAACAGGTGCCAGCTCAGGCACAGGGTGTGTGTATGAGCAGAGGGGACTCTGCCCTGAGGACATGGGGGCCAGAGAGGACCCTTGGGGACAGATGACACCTTCACCTCCTCCCTGCAAGTCTTGGTGACAGGGTCCTCTCCCAAAGGAATCCAGATCCTATGTCCTCAGCACCCACAACCTCTCTGCTCAGCCTCAGAAGGAAGGTCACTGTCGACACGCTGGGGGAGAACCAGGAAAGGGACACAGTCACTGGGTTACCTGGCTCCTGCTATCATCATCATCATTATTATTATTTTATTATTTTTGGTACCTGGGATGGAGCTCAGCACCTTGCTTTTGCGAGGCAGGTGGCTACACCACTGAGCTAAATCCCTGGCCCACTCTCTCCATGATTTTATCCTGCCACGTCACCTCATTGTCATTCCTGGCCCAGGTGTCCATGTGGCTGATGACTCATTTCTGCCCTGGGAGGGGTCTCAGGACCCAGGAGCTGTTGCTCTTCGTGCATAGAGTTCCACACAACCTCTCCTCAGCTACCAGGCTGGCCTGAAATGCTAGTATTTCTAGGTGTCCCTTCTGAAATGTAACTTTAATATGAAGATCACTTTCTGCTGGATCCTCCTGTGCCCTCCTGGTAGGAGCCACGGTGGACAGTTCAGAGTTTGATCAGGGTTAATCCTCTGACCCTCCTAATGAGCCCTGTGTGGGGCCCCAACTCCGTGTCTTCCCACTGTCCCATCACAGATTGGGAATCAGGCAGCTGAGAGCCTGCCAGAGCTCTGCACAGTGAGGACAGCAACAGGCAGGCCGGCTGCACACCTTGACCGAGCCCCTGGAGCAGGCCTTCCTGGACAGCTTCCCTACCAATGGGGCCTTCTTCCCAGACCCCACAAGGGCCTGCATTTCCTTCCTGCAGGAGGGGATGCTGGGAAGGTGAGTTCTGCTTTCAGTGGCGCAGTGAACCTGGCCACTGTGGCTCCAATCCTGGGAAGGTGCAGCCCTCTCTCTGACTCAGTTTGCAACTCTGAGCAGTGGGCTACTGAGAAAATCAAGCACGCAGATCACTGCAGAAAGGAAAGCAGTCTCTATGGCAAGTGCTGACCCTGGCCTTGGCCCCATTGAAGACCAGCAGTAGCAGCCTTGCTGATTTTCAGGGGTGATCTTCCATTCCCGCTGGGTACTACAGACCCCTGCAGTCAGTCTCTAGTCCCCACCTTCACAGTCTGTGATGCAGGCCTGAGAAAAAAATACACTAAGAGATAGAACTAGGAGAAAAACAGTGGGGTGACAGGACGACCAATGCTGGTGCAACTGACAAAGTTGCTGGCCAGTCCCAGGCACTGACTTTTATTGGCATTCGATGGGGGTAAAGGAAATTACTGTAAACAAGGCTCACAAAAGACAAGAGAAAGCATTATTGAATTAGGAACAGAATAGACAAACTATATAGTTGCAATTAGAACATCATCCTAGTAAGAAAGTTTTACTTGTCGGAACAGAATTGGGGTGGAGTTACTCTGACCTTGGCCAGACTCATTTCTCAAAACAAGCCAGTTGTGGGGTTAAATCTGCACAACTTGCTTCGGGCATAATCAATATTGCAGTTGTCTGCACGGGAAGCTTTGCCTCACCCACACTTAGCCCTGCACTAGGGAAAGTTGTTCTGGTCATTGTAAAGGAGATCACAGAGTCACTGTATGGGCTTCAGGGTGGTCCCACAGCAGGAATCCTTGGGGGTGCAAAGGGCTCAGGCCCACTCAGACATCATGGAAGAGCAGGTGGGTACTTCACTCCACGAATGTACATGCAGACACACTATGTGCACACTCTGTTCCAGGCACTGATCATGACCCACTAAGCGGAGCACAATTAACCATCACCCTCAGGGGTTTCAGTTCATGGACATTTGGTGACTTTTTCTTCTTTTGCAGCTGCTGGACCGGCTCCAGCCCAAGCTGAAGTATCAGCTGCAGAGCCCATGCCAGCTCCACCTGAAGCTCCCTGCCCAACTCTGCCACCACAGCCAGAGCCAGCACCAGGAACCCCTTCTCCACCAGCTGCACAGCTGGGGCTCCCGGTGCCTCCTCAGCGGGTGTCAGCTCCTGAGCTCCCCCTGGGGCCAGCTTCTGCCCCAGGCCTGCCGTTCCCCTCCATTACTGTTGGTCACGTTAAGGTAAATAGTTTGGCTCTTATTTTCCGGATCTATGTGAATAGTCGAGTTATTTTTAAGGAAAGTGAGGGCTCTGCTGTTGTGGAGAAGCGCTTTCTCAGCCAGGGCTGTGCACCCTCCCCCTGCCCAGCTCCAGAGTGCTCTCCTCAGTGCTCTATCCACCAGTCAGTGGCTCCCCCCTCTCCCCTGCTGCTAGTCCCTGCACACCACTCATTTTACTTCCCAGTGATTTGCCTGTTCTACATTTTTTACCTCAGTGCAATCAGATTTCTCCTTGGCCACATAATCCGGGAAGAGACCCACGAATTTTGCTTTCTGTAGAAGGGAAAAATCCTGTATAGATCCTATCTATTTTTCATTCACCTATTCAGTAAATTCTGCAGCTATTTTTGCCAGACAAGAGGTATTCATTAGAGAAGTAAGGAATGCAGCATGGAGGAAGAAGGAACGGAGACACACAGTCGCAGTCATCCCTCTGGGAAGCGCGCCCCCCACTGCTCCCCTTCCGCCTGCCTCTCCTGCCTCTCGGGGTTCAGGCTGTGTCTTGGCTGCTGGGTGGGGCGTGTGGGGCCTCAGCTCCCCTGTCCTCTCAGGTGTGCACTGAGGACATGGTCCCGTCATGCTCTGTCCCTTGCAGACGCAGTGGCCACAATGATACAGTTGTTTCAGCAACTTCTGCTCCAGACAATTTCCAGTTGTTAATGCCCACAAGAGACTCGAAGGACACATCTTTGCTTCGAAATCTCACTTTTTCAGGTGGAGTCTTGGCAGTAGAGTTTCTGGGTCACAGTCACAGAAGTTTCTGGGTCACAGTCACAAGGTCACTGACAGGCTCACGCCCTTGGGGGTCTGCGGTCCCATGGGGTAGAGCACCCAGTACTCCGGTCACAGAGTTCTGAGTGACCTCCAGGAAAGGCAACTGTGCAGGCTTCCAGGGGTCACAGGCAGGTGGTCTATGGCTAACATTTGTCACATCTCAGAGGACAGAAGGACAGGACAGCACTGCCCCACTGCTCCTACTTGAAGATGGACAGATGCTCTCCAGATTTTGATAAAATATTACTTTTCAAATGTGAAATTGCAGAGCATCCTGGATACCAGGGCTGAAGGGTCCTAGGGGTGTGATTGGCCCAGTCCTGTCCCTGGACACTGCAGAGTCCTCTTCACTGAGGTATTTACAAATCAGTGAATTTTTGCTACAGTACTAGTGGGGGATAAAATCAGGACCTTCTCATTGAGCTACATCACCAGCTCATTTAATTTTTGTTTTAAATTTTGTCACAGTCTCACTAAGTAGCTAAGTTGCCCATCCTGGACTGAAGTGTGTGATCCTCCTGCCTCAGCCTCCCGGAATACTGGGATTATAGATATGCACCACCTTATCGGCTTCACTAAGCAGTTTTGAAAAACAAAATAAAAAAAAAGACTGCTATGGCTGGGGATCCACCTTTAGCACCTGGAAGGGTTGGTATCTCTGGCGAGAGGTGTGGACTCTGCGGAGGGGTGCTTCTCCCACAGAGGCCTGCAAATCTCTGTGTGAGCATCAGTCCAGGGCCGCCAGCCTGTGTGGTAACCACAGGCTCTGCCCTGACCTCCTTCTCACACTGCCTTGATGTGCAGAGACCCCACTTCTTCCCACCTTTCAGCAGGGTCTGCTGGGCAGTGAGCCGCACAAGCCCATCCCAGTGAGACTTGACCTCCTCTGTCCTCAAGGATCCTGCCCGAGCTGTAGGAGCTGCACCCACCCCATGCTGAGCCTGTGCCCATGAGAGCTGCAGGAACCATCTTTTCCATCTCTACTCACAGCCCGAAGCTCCTGACCTGCACGGGCTGCCCTGGGCTCCTCCCTGACTGCACACGCTTACCCCACCCAGCCAGGTGCTGTTACGCTTTTGCACTGAGCCCCGCTACTCACTGCCTTGCCGTGAAGAAAGGGTCATCCAGACAGAGTCGGGCCTCGAGGGGGCAGTTCTGGGTAGAAGCAACTGTGAGAACCATCTGTGCTTTATAGATCCCACGATAATGCACCCAGGTAGGGCCTAATTTCCATTTTACACATTCTATGTACCATTTCACCACGAATACTTTCATTGTGTACTACGAACATGTACTAGTAAAAATAATGCAGCAAATTTCACACGAAATAGTAAAATGAAATGAAGTTTGGAGAAATGGGGAAAAAAATACAATAGTCAAGTGAAGAAAAGCCAGTCAGACAAACCTGAGACCCTGTACCTGACTGGCAGGGTCCTGCACTCAAGACAAGCCTGTTGCCAGAGTGGCTCTGGTCCTGAAACAAGCACACGCTGTTGGGACTTCTGTGGCTAATGTTGGTGTGATAGGAACATGCAATGTCATAGTACTTTGCTCTGTGCATAGCCCAGTGCAGACTCATGGAGAACTTGCTGTGTGCCGACAGCCTGCCAGACAGGAGGATCCACCCTCAGCATCCCAAGTATCCATGTGAGCCTGCACTACACAGGGGCCCAGGGCTGGGGCAAGGCCCTGAGTCAGGGGTCACCAGCTCGACCCAAGACCCAGTTCTGACCACTGAGTCCCTGAGAACACCTGGTGCTGAAAGCTGCCCGAAGCCACCATAAGCCAGGAATAGGGGCTCCTGGCAGTCTCATCCAGGCTCTGTTCCAAGCACACCAGTATGTTGGTTCCAGCTTGGTCCGGATGACAACAGATCAGCCATCCCTGAGTACTGGTTTCTCCCAGGACCAAGGAGGGACTGGAGATCACAGAGCAGCTGTGGCCTTAGCCATGTCCAGCAAAAGTCAAATTGTGCTTAGAGGAAAGAAGGGAGGAGAGAAGAAAGGAGGAGGAGGAGGAGGAGGAGGAGGAGGAGGAAGAGGAGGAGAAAGAATGGATGGATAGATGGGGAAGCAATGGGAAGGGAAAGAAAGAAGAGCAGGAGTAGGAAAAGTCACTGCACTGCACAAGTGTTTGAGCCCCCATTTGCCACCTGCCACACTTGCTCAGTGACAGCTGAGATCCCAGGACTTGGTTAGCTGCACATGCAGAGTCTCCTCCTCTTGTGATCCCATCCCAGGGCCTGGGAAGTGTGAAGGGACAAGGAAGGCCCTGGGAAGGGGCAGTCAGGCAGGAGAAACACAAGGAAAGAGTAGTGCGGGAGTGCATCCTGGGCAGCTGGCAGTGGGACAGTCTGCAGTTAGGGACACCCAGAGCATGCTGCCCGCCATCCAGATCCAGTGACAGCAGGTGGGGATCTTCTTTGATCAGCACAAGAGGGCCACACTGACACCCGCACAGACTCTGGAGCCCCAACATGTCAGAGAAGCCCCACACCTCTCTGTGGGTCCCACAGCACCTGCTCCTGCCCTTGTGCTCCGTACCCCTCATCCTGCTCAGCTCCAGCAGGGCGTCACACATCAAGAACAACCTGCAGACAGAGTTCGTGGGCAGCTACTTCTGGAGAGGTTGCGCTGTGCCTGGGCGCTTCCTCACTGCTTGACACTGATCCCATGCCTCAGTTTACCACACATGACCCAAGGTAGATACCACACCCCACCTGCTCAGGGAATGAGAATAGGCAACATACCCAACTAAGTAGCTTCCTTCTGTGAAGGTGGGACCCAGAGACACTACCGCCCTGGGCCTCCCACCTGGGAATGACACCCATCAGGCAGTGGCCCCGCACACATCACCTGCTTGGGGAACCATGTTCCTCTCCCAGGTCAGAACAGCTGGAACCCTCCATGAACCTTCTTCTTTTGAGTCACGATCTCACCAAGTGGTGCAGACTGAGCTCGAACTTGCAATTCACAGAAGCCACCAGCTATAGAACGTAAAGAACTTGGGAGTCTTCAGAACAAAACCTAGTGCTTGCTGCCTGGTGGCAACCTGTATATTATGCAGACTATTAACCTCAAATTCATGGAGCTCTATCCCAAAAGTAGCTGGTCACAAAGCATATGGAGAGTGCAGTGTACATGTGAGGGAAGTTATCCTAAAACATCCTGAAAGGATAATGGGGAGAGAAAGCCAAAAAGTGAAGTTGTCCACCTGCCAGCTCCTCTCCGTGAAAGAATCAGCATGAGAAACCTACTTTACCACCCTCCTCTTCAGAGACAAGGTGCCAAGAGGGTAAGGGCTCACAAATATTCAGGCATATTAGATAACTAACTAATGGATTAGGGCAGAGTGTGCCACAGTGCCTCCCTGAGATGGATTATGGGAGGGAAGCTGTGTGGCTATTGTCTGGCACTGTGCACAGGAAGAGAGACAGATAGTCTTTTAAAAATTTTTAAATTGAGTTTATTGGTACATTTTAGGGATACAGTACAGTTATTGGGATCTTGTACCTTTACATGACAGGTCTTGGTTCTCATTTTTTCCCCTTGTCCCTGACCTCCCTTCACCCCCTCCTCCCCTCCCCATTTACAAACACTTTATTTCCATCTTTTCATTTTCTCACATTTTTTTCTTTTCTATTATTACCTTTTCTCTACCCTTCCCACTTTCCCTACACCTTTAGCCCTTTTCTTCCCATTTCTCAATGTCAGTTGTCTCATTAGGATCTTATGTACTATTACAGTTTATTCACACCAGAGAAACTATTTGGTATTTACACATGTGTGACTTATTTATTTCACTTAGGAGTATATCCTCAATATGTATCCATTTTCCTATGAATGGATCTAATTTATCATTCTTTATGGCTGGGTAATATTCCATTTTATAGAAAAACCACATCTTCTTTATCCGGTTTCCAACGGATGGGCAAATGGGCTGTTTCCAAGTTTTAGCTATTACAAACTGCGCCACTATAAACATTGGTGCCCATATATCACTGTGATATGATTCTTTTAGTTCTTTTGGAAAGATACCCAGCAGAGGGATGGCTGGGTCAAATGGAACTTCCAGTCCAAGCTCTTTGAGGTATCTCCATACTGATTTCCATAGTGGTTGCACCAGTCTGCACTCCCATCAACAATGGAGAAGAGTTCCTTTCTCCCCACAACCGTGCCATCATTTGTTATTGTGTGATTTCTTGATAGCAGACATTCTTTGTGGGGTGAGGTGGAATCTCAGTGTTGTTTTCGTCTGCATCTCTCGAATGACCAGTGATGTGGAACATTTTTTCATATATTTACTTGCTGCTTTTACTTCTTTGAGAAATACCTGTTCATTTCAGATGCCCATTTTTGAATTGGGTCTTTATATTTTTTGGGGGGCTGATTGTTTTGAGTTCTTTATATATTCTAGGTAATAGTTCCTTGTCTGAGGAGCAGCTGGTAAAAATTTTTCCCACATTGTAGATTTTTTCTTAGTTCTGTTGATGGTTTCTTTTGCAGTACAGAAGCCTTTTAATAAGATGAGATCCCAGTTGTTGATTCTTTCTGCTAGTTCCTGTGCTACTGAGGATTTGTTCATAAAGTCTTTTCCTATGCCAATGTCTTCAAGGGTTCTGCCTAACTTACCGTCCAGCAAGTTTAGTGTTTCTGTTTTAGTGTTTAGATCCTTAATCCACTTGGATTTTAATTTAGTGCATGGTGAGAGATAAGGGTCCAGTTTTAATCTTTCGCAGGTTGAAATCCAGTTTTTCCAACACCTTTTATTAAAGAGGCTATCTTTCCTCCACTGAGGATGGTCAGCTCCTTTGTCAAAGGTGACAGTCTTTTCTCTGTGGAGTGGATTCTGGGCCCCCCACCATCTAGATGGTTGTGTGCTTGGCCCAAGCAGGAAACATGTGAGTCTTAAGGCAGAGCTGCCAGGTGGGCACAGAGGGGCCCATTAGGACTCGCTAAGGCCTCGCAGAGACCAAGTATAGCACAGGGACTCACCAGACTCTGGAGACTCACAGACCACGTATGGGCTGCAGGGTAGGTTCTGCACAGTAGGCTGGGAGTCTCCCTTCCTCGCGTGGCTCTGCACCCATAACATCCATGGTCAGGGACAGCTGGGCCCACAGGCAGCTAGTCACTGAAGGACTTTCATGGCTTATTTTCTTGAGTTATTTAAGTTCCCAAAGCCACAATCCAGTGGGATGGAAGGACTGGGATATTTTACCTTCTCTCCTCTGCTTCCTAAGCCACTACCCTCACTCAAATTGCCTGAGTGGGATAAGATGCACCTGCCTAGTGATAGTGGACACAGAAGCCACCAGCTATAGAATGTAAAGGACTCGGGAGTCTTCAGAACAAAACCTAGTGCTTGCTGCCCTGGTGGGGAAGCCAAGCTGGCTCCCCCTGGGAAATGATGTAGTGAACTCCACCCTCCCCAGGTGGAATTTATCCTCACCCTGTGGTTCCCCGAACCCTGGGCTAGCCCAGACTCACCCACCAACTCCCCTGGGGCCTTCCCCAGAGCCCTAGGGTGGCCCCCTCCATCTGGGGTGCCCAGCCCCTTCTCTGTCTAAGGCCTGCAAGGTCCCGAGCTCTATTCTTCTTTTCTGCCGGAGGACTGAAGTCATGGCCACCTGAGTGGGACAAGCTGAGCTCTATCAGTGCACAGGCAGCTTCTTAATGAATGGCAACAGTCTGTCCCCAGCTTCTTGTCCGAAGGCCCCTTCATTTCAGATCGAGCTCAAGAATTTTCCTTCACTGCCTGTGCATTTTGCACACATACATTCCTCAGGAATTACCACACAAATTGCAGGATTCAGCTGAATAATAAACTCTTTATTGAGTGGTCCTGACATCAAAGTCCCCATGGAGACCACCTATCTGGGCCCCTAAGGACCAGAGCTGGCACTGTTTAAATGGAGGCTTGGACTTGCGCTTGTGCCTCGAGGCCATCATCCAGGCCTTTACTCACTGAGACCAGTACCTTGTGTGGTCCCTGGGACCCTAGCTGGGCCACATCCCTTCTCATAACCCTGCCCACATAATGCTCAGAATCTAGTATGCTCAGCGCCTCAGGGAAACCTGCTGCTAGAGTCTGGCCCAGGACGTGCTTGGGGTTGACCAGTGGTAGAAAGAGTCCACACAGGCAGTGGACTTCATGCTTCCTGGAAGCCAAGAAGAGAAGCAAGAATACGATGGTGGGGTTCAGAGTTCAGGACCGGGGCCCTGGCTTCTTCCATGCATGGACCCGCTCTTCGGAGAAGGGAGCAGCCCTCATCTCAGGGGCACAGGACAGTGTCATGGGGGTCAGTGGTTCTCTCAGCCCCTGACCCCATAGCCTCTCAAATCAGTGACCTAGCACCATGCACTTCCATGATAATGTCCAAGACCAGGTAGGCTTTGCGGTGCAACTCCATGTACCCACAACCACAGAGCAGCATACCCTGGGGAGAGCAGTAGGTAGGGAAGGCACAACAGGCAAGGGCTGGGGCAACAGCCAGGGCATCTGTGGAAGCTGCTTTGTGAGAACAGCACTGCTCGAGGCCAGGTGGCTCTGCTGCTTGCCCCATCTGGTCCAGAGCTTGGCAATGATTTATGGGCTTGCTGGATGTGCAGGGACTCTGCCAAGTTCAAGGACAGGGCTGAAGCCAAGTACGAGGCGATGAACCTGTTCCGTGGCCCCAGCCAAGGCTCTATGGTGGGGGCAGGAGCTCAAGCTTGCACCATTGCCGTGCTGAATCCTGTGCCCTAAACAGCAGTAACATTCCTATAGTTTGTGTCCCCGACTCTTGGGCCCCAGTTTATGGCCAAAGCAAGAGGCTGGACTTTACAAGAGGGGTACACAAGGTCCCTGTGCCTGCCCCTCATGTCACCTGTGATGAGCTTACCAGTTCCATCACTTCTCACCCCTACTCTCATGACCTCGGAACTGAGCCTGGAGTTTGCATCCAGAGTCTGGCAGGAGGTGGGGGCTCCTGAGGTCAAGGGGTAGCAAATCCAAGCTGGTACTCAGGGCCTTAGCAGGAGGCGGAACAACTGTCAGGGAGGTTGCTCTGGGCCCTCTCATTTCTTGTAGGGCTCCCTGTCCTGGGGAACCTGCCTCTTAAGAGCAGCCAGCTCAGGGCACAGGCCAGGGCTCAGGTGCATCTCTGCTCCTTGCTTTTCCAGTGGGGCCCAGGTGAGGACATGATGGGCAGGTAAATGACTGAGCGCAGTCCCCTTTGGCTGGCCTCTGCTGGGCCTTCAGAAGTCCAGGCTGCCAGCTGCCCTAGGCTTCAGGTGCCCTCCTGCTACACCATCTCCTTAGGTTGCCCAAGAGGCAGGGTAGTGGCAGGCTTGTTTCCAGATTAGTGTGGACGAGTGATGGAGAACCTGAATGTAGCATTACTGATTTATTTTTCTCGCCTGATGCCTACTAATTGATATAGTCCTAAGAGCTTCGAACACCTGAGACAGAGATCTTAGTCTTATTAGAAAGATGAGGAAACAGACATGAGATACATATGATGTGTATTCATTAACTGTCCTTCCCTTAAAGGAAAAGTGTACAAATTAACGCATAATTAAATGAGTTTAGGGAATCAGAAGCTGTGCTTCTAACGCTCATGTGTTGTGGGGATGCCAGGTCAGACCATTCCATAAACAGGGGAAGTCTCAGATGGGAATCTGTGTCAAATCTGAATGAGCATAAATATTACACGCTTTGAGATAGAGTGTTTATAGATCATGAGGGAGAAAGACCAGTGACAAAGAAATGAGAGATCTGGTGAGTTTGGTCCGTCACGACTCTAGGTCAAGCTTTGTTAGGAGGATGAAGACAGCCTGGCCCACAAACGTCTGAGGTGCAATCTTTCATCTGAGATCCCCTCTTGCAGACTGGGGTTTCTCTCCTTACTTTTGACTCGGAGGGCGGGCAATGCAGCAGGAGCCAATCAGTGATGAAAGGGCGGGCTGTATGAATTGTCCAATCAGGTGGGCCAAGGTAGGCGGGCTCTTCCGGTGTCATGGCGCCAAAGTGCCGTTCTGATCGCTAGGGCATGTGCGGGGTGCTGCTCCACTGCTTTCTGTGACCTCCTGGCTGCGACTGGCGTAGAAGTGACTCCGGGAGACCCACAAGCCACGCAATGGTAACTTTGTGGGTCGGGAGCCCTGAAATTGGGTGGAATTGGGGTGATAATCTGTTTAGAGGTGGTCAGAGTCAGCTCTTGTTGGCAGAGCCTCCGTGCTAAGTTCAAACTCTGAGGTCCTTCTGAACTAGCAAGGAGGCAACCTCTGTCCCTCTTGGCCCTTGCTGGGGCAAAGCTAGTTCCGGGTCCCCAGAACCTTGTCCCCACAGGGACACCGCAGCCCACAATGCCATCTTGGGAAACCCCCTGCTGCCCTCGCATCCCCACCAGTCTGCGGGAGAGAAAGGGGCTGGGGAGACCTCGACTCAGATTTGGGTTGAACCTAGGTGCAGGTATGGTAGCTAGGTCCTGGTCACATTCCTGCCAACAGCAGATTTGGAGGACCTGAAGTTTATATCTGTGATGCTGGGTCTCACAGCCACAACTCCTCTCCTCAGAGTTCTGCTTTTTTATATTTATAGGGCTCTCCTAAATTTCCAATGTGCCCTCACATTTCCAGACTCGTTGTAGGTATTGACAAAGGTCCGGAGAATTCGAAGAAGTGTGGTGAGGTGCCTCAGTTTTAGAACACTTAACCTAACATCTTCCTGGGTTCCATAAAGAGCAATGTCAAAGAAATTTGTAACCTTATTCAGTTATTTAGGTGACACCCCATTCGCAATTAGACTATTTAAAAGAGGACTGCCATAGAGTTTAGGATTCTGAGAAAAATGGAAAGGATGTAAAAGTATTAGTAAGGCTGGGAAGTGTACTTGCTGAGGATGATTTTCAGAAGACGCTGCCTGTTAAACCCACGCTGAGAAACGCTTTGAATTGGGACTTTTGCGTGGACATATATATGTGATGTGTGTATAAGTGGAGAGGGACACGGGTGTCATCTCTGAACTAATGGCTGTAGAGGCTGGCCTGATTGTAGGCACTGTTTAAATACTGCCATGTTCTCTGAGGCAGACTTTAAAAGGAGTAGTAGAGCAGAGTAGAAGCTCCAAATAAGAAGCTGTGCATGGATCTCAATCATTTGGCATAAAGGCTTTTCTGCCCAGGGTGGATCAAAGGAGGTAGAAGAGCATGGCATGAGGAAGGGCGCCAAGAGTAGTACCTGCACCGTAGATCTCTGAAAGCCAGATTGTTCTTAGGGAAGCATGAAGGAAGAATTGTGTGTTTGCTTGTTCTGTTGCAAAGGGAGTACTTTCTGGCATATTCACCATGCACTCAAAAGGTAACTGTGTTAGGTGATATGCTATCTAGGTAGGATTTGGAAATCATTTTGCAATATACAGATGCTTGGACATACTGTGTATTATTTTTATTACTACACATTTACAATACAGGCAGTTTGCAGTCTCCTTTGTGTAGGGCGTACATGTACCTAATACAGCTCGATTCTTTTTAAATCCCCTTCCCTTCCACTTGTCTCCATCCTCCTCTAAATCCCCTATCCCTGTCTTTGTTCATGTTGATATTATTAATCTTATTTCATGTCTATGACAGAATGCATTGCATTTACATGTACTGAAGTTATTAGGTCCTTTTACATGGCATAGCTTAGTGCTGTTTATTTTGTCTTTTCCTCTCCTCTCACCCTTCATATTCAGGACGACGTTCTATCTGCAAGAGATCTATCCTTTCATCTCCTTCTATCCTTCTTTATTGTGCTTTGTTTGTACTATGCCTGACTGAAATGCGAGATACTGTGTAGTATTGAAACTTGTGTGTCTGCTTTATTTCACCCAATACTATATTTTTCAGGTGCATCCATTTTCCCACAAATATCTCAGATTTTTCTTTCTTTATAACTAAAAGGAATTCCATAATGTATGTAAACTGCATTTTCCTTATGCAGTCACCTGTTGATGGATGCTGTTTTCAGGATTTAGCTGTCTCGAGTTGTGCTGCTACAAACCTTGGTTTGCAAGTATTGCTGAGGCACAGTATCTTTAGATCTTTGGGAAAGGAACCTAGAAGGAGGCTAGCTGGGTCATTTCCAATTTCAGTTCTTTGAGGAACCTCCCTAGTGATTTGCGTAGTGTTTGCAAACATACAAACAGTGTAGCAGAGTTTATTTGCTCACAGCCCCACCAGCATTTGTTATTGTTTGATTTCTTAATAATTATTGTTCTTTATGGAATCTCAGCATTGTTCTAATTTGCATTTCTCTAGGGGCCAAAGATGTTGAACACTTTTTCCTAAATTTATTGGCCATATGTATTTTTTCCTCTGTGAACTGTCTGTTTATTTTACGTCTCCATTTCTTGATTGAACCTTTTATTTTAGCTGAGTTCTTAATACATACTCTTCTGTCTGAGGAGTAGCTGGTAAGAATTTTTTCCCACTGTGTAGATTGTCTCTTCATTCTGCTAATTGATTCCCTTGCTGTACTTGAAGTTTACCATGTCTGAGAGTGAAATTATTACCATTACTTTTTGGAGATCTTGGTGTATTATGTAAAGAATCAGTAAGTGACACACAGAGAAGCAGCAGAATGTATGTAAAATAAAAAAAGATCTATTTGTCAATAAAGATTGATCCCACATAAACTCTTGCCCAGATTGATCCAGTACTGGGATACAGCTCCTTCTTTAGGTTTTACAGCCTTGATCTCATTCAGGTGGTTACATTTCATTTTCACTGTTCACATTGCTAATATGAAAAGCACGGTGACAAGGCAGTTGAATTTCAACCCAGATATAGCACTTCTTTGTTAGAGACCTTACCTTTAAAATTTTTCTTGTTATCTATTCTAGCCCAGGGGAAGGGGGCATGTCTAGTCAGCAAAGTTAACAATGGTTCTTTTCATTAAAACTTTTGAGCCAGACTACATGCCTCCAGTGCCTGTTGATTTTGAACTAAACAAAGCAGACAGCAAGAAGTTATTTTACGTTGGACATTTTGTAGGTTTTTTGCTAAAAGGTTTTCTCTATCATTGGTAGATGAAATACTCTTATCTACCTTTTGATTTTTAGTCTATGAAGATCTTTTTGGTTTAGATGAAATTCTTATATAGAACAGACTGTGAAATTCAATATTTTGATCCAGTTTGCTACTTTGTGTCTTTTAATTGGAGGGTTAAGACAATTAACAGATACTTCTGATATGTGTTGATGATTTACTATCATTTTACTGAGTTTTGTTGATGACTCCTCTTTATTTTCCTGTCCTTTTTTTTGGTTATTGTTTTTTTTTTTTTTTAAATGGAATTTATTGGTACATTCTAGGTAGACAGTACAGTTACATTCATTACTGGGATCTTGTACCTTTACATGCCAGGTCTTGGTTCTCATTTTTTTCCCCTTGTCCCCACCCTCCCTTCACCCCCTACTCCCCTACCAACCTTCAAACACTTTAATTCCATTTTTACATTTTCTCATATTTTTTTCCTTTTCCCTTATTCCCCTTTCCCTATCCTTTTCACTGTCCCTACACCTTTGTTCCTTTTCTTCCTATTTCACATTGCTAATTGTCCCGTTAAGATCTTGAGTACTATTTTAGTTTTTCACACCAGAGAACCTATTTGGTATTTGCATATGTGTGACTTATTTATTTCACTTAGGAGTATATCCTCAAAGTGTACCTAATTACCTATGAATGAATGTACTTTCTCATTCTTTATGGCTGAGTAGTATTCCATTTTATAAAAAAAACACATCTTCTCTATCCAGTTTCCAAGTGATGGGCAGATGGGCTGTTTCCCAGTTTTGGCTATTAAAAACCGTGCTGCCACGAAACGTGGGTGTGGGTATATCACTGTGATATGATTCTTTCAGTTCTTTTGGAAAGATACCCAGCAGAGGGATGGCTGGATCAAGTGGAACCTCTAATCCTCGTTCTTTGAGGTATCTCCATATTGACTTCCATAGTGGTTGCACTAGTCTGCACTCCCACCAACAGTGGAGAAGGGTTCCTTCCTTTCTCCCTACAACTGCGCCAACATTTGTTGTGTGATTTCTTGATAGCAACCATTCTTTGTGGGGTGAGGTGAAATCTCAGTGTTGTTTTCATCTGCATCTCTCGAATGACCAGTGATGTGGAGCATTTTTTCATATATTTTTTTGCTGCTTTTTTTTCTTTGTCTGAGAAATGTCTGTTCATTTCAGATGCCCATTTTAGAATTGGGTCTTTATATTTGGGGGCGCTGGTTATTTTGAGTTCTTTATATATTCTAGATAATAGTCCTTTGTCTGAGGAGCAGCTGGTAAAAAGTTTTTCCCACATTGTAGGTTGTCTCTTAGTTCTGTTGATGGTTTCTTTTGCAGTACAGACGCTTTTTAATAAGATGAGATCCCAGTTGTTGATTCTTTCTGCTAGTTCCTGTGCTACTGAGGATTTGTTAATAAAGTCTTTTCCTATGCCAATGTCTTCCAGAATTCTGCCTAACTTATCTTCCAGCAAGTTTAGTGTTTCTTTTTCTACATTTAGGTCTTTAATCCACTTGGATTTTAATTTAGTGCATGGTGACAGATAAGGGTCTAGTTTTAATCTTTGGCAGGTTCAGATCCAGTGTTTCCAACACCATTTATTAAAGAGGCTATCTTTCCTCCAGTGGGGACGGTCAGCTCCTTTGTCAAAGTTGAGGTAGCCTAGTGCATCTGGAGTTGTTTTTGTGTCTTCCAATCTGTTCCACTGATCCTCAGGTCTGTTTCTTTGCCTGTACCATGCTGTTTTTATCACAGTGGCTTTGTAGTGTAGTTTCATATTGGGAATTGTTATACCCGCTGCCACGTATGTGTCTGTTGCCTAGGATGGCTTTTGCTATTCTAGGTCTCTTATGGTTCCAAATGAATTTTTGGATTCTTCTTTCTAGTTCTGTGAAGTATTGTGTTGGGATTTCACTTTGTATTGCATTGAATCTGTATAGCAGTTTTGGTAGTATGGCCATTTTCACTATGTTGATTCTTCCTACCCAGGAGCAGGGGATAGCTTTCCATTTTCTTATCTCCTCGATCTCTTTTTTCAGAGTGCTGTAGTTTTCAGTGTAGAGGTCTTTTGCTTCCTTTGTTAAATTGATTCCCAGATACTTCATTTTTTTGGGTGCTTTTGTGAAAGGAATTGTTTCCCTAACTTCTTTCTCAGTAAGTCTGTTGTTTGTGTACAAGAAGGCTATTGATTTTTGGTTGTTGACCTTGTATCCATCTATTCTGCTAAAAGTGTCAATTAAGTGGAGAAGTCTTTCGGTGGAGTTTTTTGGGTCTTCAATGTAGAGTATCATATCATCAGCAAATAATGACAGTTTAACTTCTTCCTTTCCTATCTTTATTGCTTTAATTTCTTTCTCTTGTCTAATTGCTATGGCTAATGTTTCCAGAAGTATATTGAAGAGGAGTGGTGATAGTGGGCATCCTTGTCTTGTTCCTGATTTTAATGTGAAGGTTTCAGTTTTTGGCCATTTAATATGATGTTGGCTGTTGGTTTTTCATAGATAGCCTTTATTAAGTTGAGAAATAGACCATCTATTCCAATTTTTTGCAGAGTTTTTATCATGAATGGGTGTTGAATTTTGTCAAATGCTTTTTCTGCATCTATCGAAAGGATCATGTGGTTCTTGTCCTTGACTTTGTTAATATAGTGTATTATATTTATTGATTTATGTATGTTGAACCATCCTTGCATCCCTGGAATAAATGTGACTTGGTCAGGATGTATGATCTTCTTGATGATCCTCTGTATTCTGTTTGCTAGTATCTTATTGAGGATTTTTGCATCTATATTCATTAAGGAGATTGGCCTGTAGTTCTCTTTTTTAGTTACATCTTTCCCAGGTTTGGGAATCAAAGAGATATTTTCTTCCAGGAATGAATTTGGAAGTATTGCTTCTCTTTCAATTTCATTGAAAAATCTGAAGAGTAATGGTAGTAGATCTTCTCTAAATGTCTTGTAAAATTCAGCAGTGAATCCATCAGGGCCTGGGCTTTTCTTTGTTGGTAAGTTTTTAATTACATTTTCAATTTCACTGATTGTGATTGGGGTGTTTAAAATGTTTTTATCTTCTTCGTTCAACTTTGGTAATTCATAAGTATCTAGAAATCTTCCATTTCTTCTGTGTTTTCCATTTTATTAGAGTACAGGTTCTCATAGTATGTATTAATGATCCTCTGAATTTCAGTGCGATCTGTTGTAACTTCGCCTTTTTCATTCCTGATTGCATGAATCTGAGCCTTTTCTTTCCTTTTTTTGATAAGGTTTGCTAAGGGTTTATCAATTTTATTTATTCTTTCAAAAAAACCAGCTCTTCAATTCATTTATTTTTTGTCTCGTTTTCTTAGTTTCCATTGCATTGATTTCTGCTCTAATCATTATAATTTCCTCTCGTGTTCGAGCTTTGGGTTTTTCTTGCTCTTGCTTTTCGAGGAGTCTAAGAGTCATTGTTAGGTTGTTTATTTGAGCTTGTTCTGTTTTCCTAATGTGGGCATTCAGTGCTATGAATTTTCCAGGAAGAGCTGCTCTCATTGTGTCCCATGGATTCCTGTATGTTGTATTGGCATTTTTGTTTATTTGTAAAAACTGTCTGATTTCTTCTTTAATTTCTTCTGTGATCCATTGATTCTTCAGGAGAGTGTTTTTCAATTTCCATGTGTTTGTGAAGTTCCTACGGTTTCTTATGCTATTGATCTCCAGCTTTACTGCACTGTGATGTGATAATATTCAGGGAATTATTTCAGTTCTTTTGCATTTATTCAAACCTGTTTTGTGAGCTAGTATGTGATCTATCTTGGAGAATGACCCATGTGCAGCTGAAAAGAATGTATATTCTGATTTTGTGGGGTGGAATACTCTATAGACATCTATTAAGTCCATGTGTTCCAAAGCTTGGTTCAGTTCTAGTATTTCATTGTTGATTTTCTGCCTAGATGATCTGTCTATTTGTGATAGTGGGGTATTTAAATCCCCCACTACAATTGTATTAGTGCTTATTTGGTTTTTCATGTTACTTAATATTTATTTTGTATAGTTGGAGGCATTTATATTTGGTGCATATATGTTTATGATTGTCATCTCTCCCTCTTGAATTTTCCCTTAACACGGATGTAGTGAACTTCTTTGTCTCTCTTAATGAGTTTTGGTTTGAAATTTACTTTGTCTGCAAGGAAGATTGCTACCCCTGCTTTTTTCTCCTGTCTCATGGAGAATTGTTTTCCATCCTTTCACTTTCAGTCTATGGGCTTCTTTTTGCACTAGGTGTGTTTCTTGTATACAACATATTGTTGGATTTTGCTTCTTAATCCATTCTGCCAATCTGTTTCTCTTGATTGGTGCACTGAAGCCATTGACATTGATGGTATAATTGATATGTTCTGACTTATTATTGTCATGTTATTGTCATTTTGTTGACTCTTTTTACTTTTTCTCCCCTCTCCTTTTAGTTTCTTGCCTTGCCTATTTGATTTGGTCTGTTGGGCCTCATGGTGTTGTGACCTTCATTGTCCTTTTCTAGGATATTGTTTAGAATTCCTTGTAGTGCTGGTTTGGTGTTCATGAAGTTTCTCAGGTGTTCTTTGTAGTAGAAGTATCTTATTTCCCCATCCGTTTTGAAAGAGAGTTTTGCCGGATGCATCAGTCTAGGTTGGAGGTGGTTTACTTTTATGACTTGAAATACCTCACTCCAGGCTCTCCTTGACCTAAGGGTTTGTGTTTAAAAGTCTCCTGTGATTCTGATGGGCTTTCCTTTGCATGTGATTTGTTTCTTTTCTCTTACTGCTTGTCGTATTTTGTTCTTCTGTTGGATTTCTGGGATCTTGTTTATTATATGTGTAGGTGTAGATTTTTTTTTTTTGGCTAGTTGGGGTTCTATATGCCTCACTTATCTGTATGTCTAATTCTTCTCTTCTGTTTGGGAAGTTTTCTGTCATTAATTCTGTGAACAGCTTTTATAAGTCATTTGTATTTTCTCCTGCTATTTCATGGATTACTATCAGTCTTATGTTATTCTTCTTTGCATCATCTAGAAATTGTTGGATCAATTTCTCATGATTCCTTACTGTTTTTAAGAGACCTCTCTTTTCGTGGTCACTGACTATGATCCTATCTTCTGTATCTGAAATTCTATCTTCATAGTCTTTTATTCTGTTGCGTACACTTTCAATAGAGTTTTTAATCTTCTGGATATCTGTTTGAATCTGTTTTATGGATTCCATTTCATTCCTCTGTTGGGCATTCATTGTTTCCATTTCTTTCTTTTGCTGAGCCTTCATGGCTTATATCATGGTCCTGAGCTCATCTATTTTTTTCTGTTTCTGTTCTAGAGTCTCTAATCATGACTTCCATTTTTGCTCACTATCTCTATGGTTATCTGGGAAATTATTTGTGTTTTGAATTTTTCTAGAGCCTGATTGATCTGTTCTTTTTAACCTCCTGTTCTATTGGTCCAGGGTGTCCTGCTGGTTCACTGTCAGACTTTTCATCCTCATTTGCCCTACTGTTTGCCATTGGTGAACTGGGAGTCTGTCTTTGTGTCTTATTTAAGTGTTTTCTCATTTTTATTTTTGTTGTTGGGTTATCCTTGGTTTAATTTCTGGATTATTATTTAAATCTTCCTGATATAGTTGCACTTTAGCTTTTGAGTCTCTAATGGCTTACAGACATCCTCATTTTTATAATATCAGAGAAAACTCATTAAATCAAACACAATCCTTTATCCCAATTGATACATTCAGCAGCCCAGTAGGATCAAGCACAGCTTGCAAATTGACCACTTGTGGTAGTCATCAATCTATCACCTTTAAACCATGTGAATTAAATTAATATCAAGAAGCAGCCCAAAATATGTTTGCAGTGAATACGCTTTTCAATATAGCATCTTCACCATTTAGGATGGGGTCTTAGACTGAGTTAGGACGAGAGGAGTAGATAAGTGAGAGAACTGGAAAAGTTTCAAGTGAAGCCAGAGGATGTAGAATGACCATACAATCTTTATGAAACTATTAACTTCAAAAGGGATAGACAGAATGCAGGAATAAGGATGAGAATATATCCCCTTAACAATAATAGGGGCTTGCTTTCCCTTGAAACTACTGAGCCATGAGTGAGGTAAAATGACAGGAGAAAAGAACTTAAACAAAAAAGAAAAAAATGATAAGGGCAGGAGCAGGAATAGAAAGGGAGATGAGGGATAATATGCTGGAGCAAGAGACTGAGTTGGAGAAAGAGGACAGAAAAAAAGAAAGAAATTGCAGGGTGGAATGAGGAAAAGAAAAAAAAAGAATTTGAAGGGCCTCTTTCAGACTGTCTCTGCTGTCATAATATACCATGTGCATAGCCATGTACAGAACCAAGTCCCCTGATCTCAACTAGCCAATGGCAGATCCCCGCGACTCAGACTGACCTCAGTCCACAAGGCCTAAATTGGGTTTCCCAACCTGCAGGGTTGAACTCCACTCAGTTCTAGTACAGGTTTCCCCACTCTTTCTTTAAAGATGTTCAAAGGTGGGAGCTCAGAAAAATACCCTTTATGACCACCTATGCCTCTGCAGAGTGGGTCCAAGGACTGGTCCAATCAGGAGTTCTGAGAGTGGGGTGGGGGCAGGGGGGCTGTTCGTGGGGGTGTTTCAAGGGCCCCCGTGCGGCTACCTTCTTTGCTGGAGCTGGTGGCCCGCAGACAGGGGAGGTCGCAGACCTGCCGAATGGGCGGAAGCAGGCAGTGGGAGAGATCTCCGTTAGCCCCTTCTCTTATCTGGGGGTTCCTTTAGAAATGTGTCAACATCCAAAGTATTGCAGACCCTTCTTGCCTGAAACAGGGAATTGGATGAGAAAAGCCCATATCAGTGCAAAAGAGTTTATTTGAAAAGTGGGATGTGAATGGTTTTGGAAGAAACCAGCTCTGTAGAATGAACTTGGGCCAAACAAAGAGAAAAAAAGAGAAAAGCCAAAATAAGACAACATGATGTATTCAGACTTCCTGGAAACTCAGGCACGATGGCAGCTCTCCGTGAAGGCTGCTCTTCTTTCATGCTGTCCACTTCTGGAGTTCTTGAGAAGTTCTGTGTATGGGCTCCTCGCGTTGCCCTGGGATCTTGTAATGGACAGGCCCTGCTCATTTCCCAGACAGCTTTCCCACACCCTATCACCTGTGACACTTCTATTATATGGCAAGAAGAGAGCTGTTATGACTTGATTGGTTAGTTTGGGCTCCGAGACCCCAGATGTGGCCACTGACCCTCTCTGTTGCCCATATGCAGATTCTTTCATAAGCTCCTTTGGGCCTTCTCTGTTCTGTTGAGATGAGCCTCACATGCAAGGCTGACTTAGCTATTAGTAAAGGATACATGCACATTTTAATGCAGTAACGTGGTGAGAGAATAATGAAGTTCTTATTTGTGTGTGCTCATATCCAGAGATGAGTATGTATTTTATACCAGATTGAGAGTAAACATTGTCCTTACTGTCGATTTCAAAAATGGCTAAGTGTTGGAATGAAGCTGGAGGTAGTAAAGGCTGATCAAGTGCCCAGAGGAAGAAATAAGTTTGGGCCAATGTATAAGAGAAGCAGGCTCCTGAAGCAACAGGAAAAAGCTCTCATCTGATCCAGTGGATATAAGCTAGCAGCCATGTTCATGTGATCCAGGCTTTGCGCTCTAACCTGACCATCTGCTCTGTGATTCAGTACATCCATTCTGCCTCCAAAGCCCCACCTCTGAACCATGCTGCCTTGCCTCCTACAGACTATGACGGCGTCCTTTTGTAACATCCCCATTAGCATGGCAGTACTCCTCAAGGCAGCCTGTACATTTACCAAACACATGGCCCTATTCATAGGTGGGACATGAAGTCTGAATACCCAGACCACTCATACATGGAAAGGAAGGGTCACTCTTCCTGGCTACTGGGCAAAAATGGACTATTGTATAGTAGCATCACATGAGCTATACACAGCGACTAGTGGCAAAAATTTAGCCCCCGTGTTTGAGATACTGTTTGTCTGAAGTTTTTGGTGCTTTTTAGGTTAGATGTAAAAAACCTAGCTGGTTGAAAGTCCAGGAACAAGTCTGTGCAGCCCTGCTGGCCCACACACTTTCCAGCTACCCACAGCAAACAGAGAGGTTTGAGAAGCCATGATTCAGACTCCTTGAAATCTGGGTGATTATCATGCAGGCAGAAGAATGACACTACTCCAAGCACCAAAAAGTGGATTCCCCCTTATAATAACGTTCTCACTGAAATGTTGCCTGCAAAAAGAACTTAAGTTACAACCCCTACCAGTGCTTTCCGAACAAAAAGAGGTTGGGATGGGGAAGAGGAAGAAGAATAGGAAGAGAAAAAAATACTCTGAACTACTCCAAGCAACACTAATTGAAAACTTTGTTTAAAGATAACTGAATTCTAAAAAGTAGAAGAGTCAAATACTTAATGGCAAGTAAATGATGAATCGTGGTATTTGTATGCAAACGGTGACTCAGAGGCTTCACATTCCCAGAGGAGTCATACGAAAGGCATTATGTGGGGGTGGGATGAACTCACAGATACATTCCGGCACTGTCAATAAAAATGGGAGAACAGTTCTTGTATGTTTAAGCTGATGTCTGCTGTGAAGAAACTTAGTGACTAACCTGGAGTATTAATTGTTGAATGGAGCTTTGAGATTACAGAATTCCTCTCTAGCAGAGCTGAACTGAAGCAGTTCTCAAAAATGGGTCAGCTTGTTCCCATCACAGCTCCTCTCTCTTCCTCCAGAGGCCGCAGCAACTTCTGCCCATGATCATGGAATCTGTGGAACGGACCTGTGATCAGACACGCCCAGTAGTAGCTCCACTAAATCATGGATTCTGACTGTCTGTGTTTAGATCTGCGAACATCTAGTAACATCAGTGTGTAAACACCTCAGCTTGCTATTTAAAATATGTTTTGGTATATTTTATCACACGTTCAAGATTGAAAAAGAAAATTTTTTTTTTTCAGCTTTAATTGAGTTTATTGGTACATTTTAGGGATACAGTACAGTTACATTCATTGTTGGAAATTTGTTCAAGATTGAAAAAGAAGGCAGTATTCCTCTTCTATCATATATGAACATTAATTAATTAGGGAAAGGACCATCATTTTATAGAAAATGCTCTATAACTAAAGTGAGTTAAATCTTGTGTCTGCTACTGCTACTGTTGCTGAAATGTGGCTTTGGTATTCTTGAATTTCCTAAGAATTTCTGGCAAAAAGGTTTACTAGGATACTCTGCCTTTTAATCGACAAAGTTTGTATTCATTTAAAAATCAGATAGGAAATATCTTTTGGCTGGGTGTCAAATAGTCAGTTCTCAGTAGCTGCATGTTACAACTGAAGCATGGTAAGCTTTGCAAAATGAAAAAGAAAAGGAGGAGCTGATAAACTCACTCAAAGTTCATTCTAGTTGCAAATGAGTAGTATCTCCTAAGCTGGGGAAAGAACCAGTGATTTTTTTTTTTTTTTTTTTTTTAACATGTAGCCTCCTCGAAAGATATTCAAGTAACTCAAATCTTTCCACAAGGGGAAAAGAAGGGAGTGATACTGACCTTTCTAAATCATAGACCAAAGTGTGCTGCTGTAGAATAAATATTGGAAGACAAGAATTGCAAGCAAACTCTCCCAGGAACACTGTTGGTGTCATCAGTATGCAGTGCCACAGATCTGACTAGGTAATTATTAGAGGGCAATCAATCCTCCCAACAGGGTCGAAAGGGGGATGGCGAGGGCTAAAGGAAGACAATAGAGACTTGTAATTTCATAGTACACGGGGGCTGGGAGGTCAGGGCCTCAGTGGGCAAAGACAAGGCACACCTGAGCGAGCCACTACTTATTGGGTACACACAATTATTGGAAGGCGAATCAGTGACGGGGGGTCAGGTAATCTTATATTGGTGAGGGCAGTAAAGAAAGCATCATTACAATAGTGGGATGGAGGAGACAGCAGTCTAATAAGTTGTCCTTCCCCCCAGAAATGAAACCATTCTCTTTTTTTATTACTACTTGGTTCTAGAAGAATCAGAATGTCTTCAGTTGATATTCTCTCCCTCTCTCTCTCTCTCTCCCTCTCTCCCTCTCTCCCTCTCTCCCTCTC
>NW_022900935.1:65564585-65592806 GCF_012274545.1 Fukomys damarensis
TCTCTCTCTCTCTCCCTGTCTCTCTTTTGGTTTGGTACCTGGGATTGAACTTGGGTCCTTGTGTTTGTGAGGCAGGCACAGGAACCACTGAGCTAAATCCCCTGCCCTAGTCACAGTATTATGAGACCAGTGAGGCCTCAGCTGTGACCAGAGGTACACAGTTATGTTTCCACATACCATAGGCAGCTCGCAGGCAAGGTGACATTGGGCCTTGGACAGCTGTAGTCATAATTTAATTTTGCAGTGACTTTTTCCCCCAAAATTAAGTAGAATGGCTCCCTATAGGTAATGATTTATCCTGTATTGAAAATCTGCATGCCTAGCCATAGTGTGTCTATAAGTCCCTTTCCTTGTTCATGCTTGGGCCAGGGATGTAGCTCAGTGGTTCTGCTGCCTGCCTCGCAAGTGCAAGGTCCTGAGTTTGATCCCTGGTACCCACCCCAAAGTTCTGCCTTGTACATGCTTATCTGGTTTGAGGTAAATATTGAATAAATCTGAAAAAAATATACTGTAGCAATGTCTGAAGTTTTTTTCTTGGATTACATACATGTGAGACCATACCTAGTTGAGTCATCTTTCTTTAATTGTATTGTTTTTATTAATATATACGCAATATATAATAAATACCATCATCATGCATAATTTATATGAATTTATTTATATATATATATGTGTGTGTGTGTGTATATATATATATATATATATATTTGCATATGGAGCAAGATTTCTTCTTGAGCAGTATATTAAAAGTTTCAAGGAATCGCTTGTAAACCCAGATGAATTTATGGAGGAAAGTTTTTGATTGACACTTCAATATTTGATAGTTTCTTTGACTCTCCAGCATCCCTCCTCTTTTAGTATCTGATTTGAAAGTTAATGTATTTCTAAGAATTTTTTTATGTACAGGCTAAAATTCATTGAATCACAATTTTGTTACATGTTTACATCTCTTTATACATCACTGCCTCAGCAGGAATAGTGGTATCACCTGTAATCACAGTGTGTTCTCCAGCTTTTGCTATACTTGGCCCCTCATTTTTTCAGGTAAGCCTGCTATATGCACCTTTTCATGCCCTGTGGTACATTATGTACAGTAGCCCTTGTGACTATGACTGTCTTGGAGTTTTTCCTGGGGTATTGTTATGGATTAAATCTAGATGTTCTCCCAAAGCATCATGGACTCTAGGTGGAGCTTTTGAGAGGTGACTGGATCATGGGTGTGTGACTGGATTAGACCACTGATGGGTTTACAGCTGGGTGTGAAGTTAGGAGGTAAAGCTTGGGGAGAAGAGGTGGGTTGCTGTGGCTGTGGCCGAGAAATGCCCCCCTTGCCTTACTTATACACACCCAGACATGTGACTTACTAATAACCTAAGCATCTTTCAAGCCAATACGTTTAACAGTAAGTCCACCCATCACATGATTCTGGGTGTGAATTTCACTGTGGGGAAATTAATGTTGAGAGAAGAAACTTTCATTCTGAGGAGTGAACAGTGTACATTATGAAGAATGCAATCTGATAAGGTCTCAGCTATTTCTCCCTCGTCACAGGAAAGTGATTAAGGGTAGGATGACATTGTATATGTTATTCTGGTCCTTCTGCTAAGATTAGTCTTTAGAGTTCTGGATTTCTTTGTGGCCTTGGAATAAGTAAGTTTCCACTGAGGCAGTGGGAATATTTTCTTTCATCTTGATTTCTATTATACCAGCTTCATTTATTAAATATTTATAGTCCCTTTTTTGGTGTGCTTTTAGTTTACTGAAAATGCCTAGATAAGGTCAAGATAATCTGTGCCAAAAAACTCTGTGCTTCATTTAATTTTCTGCCCACTGACAACCTTAGGCCTTTCCTTCTATTTGATTGTGTTTTGCCCTTGCCTGGACCCAGATTTTTCTTTGAGTTCAGTGATTCTCTCCATGTGATGTTGACTCTAAAAGTGCAGTGGCACAGTTGTGATTTTAATGATCTTATTTTCTCTCTTTTTTTTTTTTTTTTGGTACCGGGGATTGAACTTGGGTCCTTGCATTTGGGGGACAGGCCACTGAACCACTGAGCTAAATCCCTTGCCCTTGATCTTACTTTCTTTTGGCATTTATTGTTTGTTTGGTTGGTTTTTTGAGACAGGGTCTCACTATATAGTTGAGACTGAGCTGGAACTCACTATGTAGCCAGGCTGGTCTTGAACTCACAGCGATCCTTGTGCCTCACCCTCCCAAGTGCTGGGATTACAGGCATGCACCACCATACCTGACTTCTTCTTTTTCTTTTTCTTTTGTTTTTGAACTGGGGATTGAACTCAGGTCCTTGTGCTTGTAAGGCAGGTGGCAGAACCACTGAGCTAAATCCCCAGCCCTGTGATCTTATTTTCAAAGACAAAAGAAAAGAAAGTGCCCATGAGGCCAATAAGGAGACACAGGCAGCTCTGCCAAGCTAAAGGCAAATCCTATTTCTAAGCAGTGATGCAACAGGCTGGATTAAGTAAATGTCCTTGGAGAAATCCTGGACCAGGAAGGGTTTTGTCTAGAGTGTGTCATTTGGGCCCTACTCAAGTGGCTATTGTATTGCTTTTCTTTTCTCTCTTAGCTCAGTGGGCAGAAAATGGAGCAGCCTTGCATCAGTGAAGAAGAGTTTCTGTTGTATGAATTGTCCAGTCAGGCCCATTCAGCAAGAAAGAGTCCTCTGTCAGGCACTCAAGTGAGAAGCACCCAGTGTGTTGCTGAGAGGCTCCCGACCTGGCCTAGCCTCTCTTGCTCTATGAATTCTACCAACTGGCTGCATGGGGAGGTCCTAGGAGAGCCTCAGCCCCCAAACTAGTAATTATGCAGGGCCACATGCGTGGTCCACAACAGGAGTGAGGCCTGTGGTGGATGCAGACTTGTGGTTAGAAGTGGACAGAACCAGCTTTGGCAGGATCTTTCTGGGCCTTCCTGGATCAGGTGATTAATCATTATTCACATATGTCAGCTGTCACTGGTACACATTTGGTCCTTTCTCACCCTCTGGGTGGGGCTGGTACATCTGCCAGGCCCTAAGCATCCTGTCCTGGGCCAGTGAGGTGGCTTTACCATGGCCAGAGCCTTTCCTTGCCAGCTCACCACCTGCAGCCCAGTCCTTACCATGTTGTTCAGTGAGAGGAAGGGAGGGTTGGGGAGATGTACCACACGTGTGTGAGGTCTCTGTGTGGGTGAGACTGCTGTGTTGGGTGCCCTGTTTTTTTCCTCCCAGCAGCAGACTGGGTATTATGGTTTATATCCAAAATGTCTCCTAAATGTAACATGAATTTGAAAGTTGGTTTGTGTAGGACCTCTCATCAGTGAATTCATTTGTTGTGGAGTTCAGTATCATAGTGTTCTTTTAAGAGGTGGGGAAATATTGGAGGTGGATGATTTTCCTAATTAAAAACGGAGTAGAGAATTTACCTCTGAAGAAGCAAAACATCTTTATAGGTAAATTAAGCATTTTTCATTTGCCATAAATATGCCTAAAGATCCATAGAATAATGATACAGGTGAACAAACCACCCATGGTTCCTTCCATTGCAAACTTTGATATCGTCTAGCTACAACCAAGGTGGCCACAGGATGGATTTTGTGGAAGCTCCTTGGACCTTAACAGTTTCTTCATGCAAAGTATTATTTGGTTTAAATTCTTTTGAATTTTGAGTCAGTTAGTAATTGAGGTTAGTACATCATCATTGTTATGCTGAAAAGATTACATGTGGTGTCTTTGCCTCTACTTATTGCCCATAGGGCAAGGGTGTGGGGAAAAATGAGAACCAAGATCTATCATGTAAAGGTACAAGATCCCAATGATAAATGTAACTGTACTGTATACTTAAAAAGTACCAATAAACTCAATGAAAAAAACATTTTGATGTGATTAAAACTTACTATTGATTATTTTCTTAAAGTGACAATGAATTAGAATTTTTGATAAAGTAAATGATATGCAGATGAAGAAAATTCAAAATAAAAATTATCTAATATTTTATAGATACATAGATTTTGTTTACATTTGTCTAATATTTTATTATACTTTTGTAGTTTTATTATTGTATCTTGTGTTGAACCTCTTTCATGGATGGACTTTTAGCATTTATAAAATGTGTCACTCAGAACTACATATGATGTACATTTCATAATTTCTAATATACTTGTTTATACCTGATACATAATTGCTTGGTATATTATTATTGTATTTTAAGCTAGGGATTTACTCTGGTACAATTGCTTAGTAATTCTGTTAGGTTTTTGTTGGTACTTTAATTTTTCCAGCATATAAGATGATGTTATGTGCAAGTCAAGACAATTTTATATGTTCCATCTTCGTCTCTACTTAATACATTTTAGTCTTCTGTTTTGTCTGTATTCACTGACAGATTTTATGACTTTTGTTCTCTAGATTTTATTATAATTACATTAACTTTTCAATAATGTCTTTGATCCTTTTAATAATTCTCTACTGTCTATTCTATATAAATGAGAAATAAAATTTCATATTCATTGATTTCCATTTTTATTTTATTATTGTTTCTCTAAATTTCTGATATTGTGACCTTCTTTTCTAATATGTACATTCATTGTTTTTAATTTCTCTTGAAGCACCCATTTCTGGGTTCCTGTAATGACAATATATTGTATATTCATTTTTATATTTATACAATCCTTAATATTTAATCAAGTCTTGCAAATGAAACACACGTCTTATTTATGATGTAATCTCTAATTCTTTTTTTTGTTACTGGTGATCGAACTTGGGACCTTAAGCTTGCGAGGCAGGCAGTAGCAACACTGAGCTAAATCCCTGGTTTACTCTCTAATTCTTACGAGTATTTTAAATATGTTTCTGCTGTTGGTGTCAGATTTCATTTCAATAGATGTGAAAGCCTATTTTGCTCAGTTTCCATTACTTTGAACACATTGTTTTTCCTGTTTTTTTCTTCTTTATTTTACTTTTATTGGTATATGTTTATAGTACATAATGACTATATTGAGTATAGAGTTGATACATGTCCCCAACATATTTCAGTTACTTTCTCCTAGAAGTTAAGTTGATTGTTGCTCTGAACATGATTTATTTGCCAAATATTTCATGTGATTTTTGAGAAGACTTTTTACTATGTAGTTATTAAAGCATTATGCAGTATCCAGTTAGTCCCTGTGAAGTGCAATGCTGTTAATTTTAACTGTTCTGTTGCAGATGTTTCCTCTTTCTTCAGCTATCAATTACTGATGGAGTTGTTTTGACGTCTTCAGACATAGTTGTGAATCGGTGATATTTCTCTTCACGTTCATGCTTTGCCTCGTGTAATTTGATGCTCTATTTAGTAGGATATGTAGCAGGGACTGTTTTTAGAGAGCTGCCTTTTATATCATCTGATCATGGTATTCATTGTTTTGAGGTACTAATTGAATAATGTCAAATTAAAATAGCTTCTGTAGATTTTGTTAAATTGTTGATAGTGTGTCTTTTTGCATAGTTTTCTGTGTATTCTACCCTCATCAGTGTCAACGTAACATCCACTCCTGTCCAGATGGGCATAGCTTTGGGCCCATGACCCAGGGGTATAGACACTGACCAGCTCTTATGTCTATTTTCTTTTTCTCTGAGAGTCTCACCTGTCCTCCTGGTTGACCACTGCTTGCTGGGGTTGTGGGGCTCTCCTGTTTGCTTCTGTGCTGCTTTGCTTATTGCTGCCCAGGGTGTGAAGGATGTCTCCTCTTTTCATATATGAATGCAGACAGGTATACATTAATGTGTACTTTCTTAATGCTAATTTACAGATTAAATATTTTGCAATAAATTTTATTTTCAAAATTATTGAGGCTTAACAAAATTATTGAGAATAACAATGTATATCCTGAGACTATTCAGAAAGTTTCTTCACTGGGCCTTGGCAATGGATGGGAGCATCCAGGTGATTGATACCCTAGCTGAAGCAAACCTTTCTTGCCCCTTGGATGACCACTCTCTCTCACTTTGATGACTTTTCCTAAGCTTACCACGTGTGACTTCCTCTGAACTGTGTACTTTTAGTTTCCTTCCCTGGAATTTTCAATAAGTGATTATTATAGAAATTGCGAAGAGAACTATTTTCAGAGGGTTTTTTCCTCTTGCTGTTGCTCACAGAAATATGTGAATTTAAGAGTCAAGTGCCTTCTCATCCATTCCATTATGTGATTCTGTTATGGATGAGTGAATTTGAACAATAGACATGCACCACACTCTGTGCCAGATTCCAGCCTGTTTCTTAAAGCCGACAGCTGAGGTGGGGCTAGCGCCTGGAAAATTTGGTGGGAGCTGGGAAGCGGTTTGATTTCTCCTTTTAAATCATGCTTTCAGTTGGGGAGAGCTCAGAGGAGAGCAAGCGGAATCTTACAGAAGCAGAACCATGCCAGGTTAGTGTGGGGGGGCATGAGGAAGTTTCACACACACTGGGTACAAAATGGCATTGAGGTACAAGATGGAGTTGGGTTCGCTATCACAATTCAGGATATTTCAAGTTTACTTGTAAAGAATCACAACTATCACCAGGAAAAACAGCATAGTGTATTCTCTGGACATTGGAAAGAACTTAACTGGTCTGTTTTGGTAATCGCTAAAGTAAAGGAAATGAGTGTAGAGTGTAAATTGATTCTTCATTCTTGCACAAGTCTACATCCTTATTGTGTTCTTCCACATTTCCATTTTCTCAAAAAATTTTTCATTTTTTATTTAGTTTTTTCTCTTGAGTTAGATATGTTGTAATCATTTTTTTTTAGATTTGTGTTCATTGATCTTTACTTCCTATACAAAATCTTTATTCTGTGTACACAGCCAATATTTTCTTGTCTTGTTTGTATCTCAGGGTTTTCATATATTTGAACTTCTTCTTCTTCTTTTTTTTTTTTTGGTACCGGGGATTGAACTTGTGTCCTTGGCGCTTGTAAGGTAGGCCACCGAACTGCTGAGCTAAATCCCTGGCCCTGAATTTATTCTTCTAATTCTGATGGTTACTTGATTTTCTTCTGAGGAAAACTTTTTTCACATTTAAAAAGTTATTTCATTATGAATTCTCAAGGCATTCAAGGTTACCTTTCCATTTCTATACGTAACTTATTTATTGCATGTAGAAGAGTATATAATCCAGGTTTCTAAATACATACCTGTTACTCCCTGAACATTAATGAAACATTGTGATTTCTCCCAGAGATGTTTAACACCAGATCTATCAAGAGTACCCCCATACATGTGGGCCCACTGAAGTCTATCTTCTGTACCTGAAGATCCATTTGTCATTTTGTCTGCTAATGGTACGGTCCCATGAAAGGTGGAATTTGAATGTCTTTTATGTACTTTATAGAAGCTTCTTGCTTAGATGATATTGAATGTTGAGAGAATTTTATCATACCATACAGCTGTAACTTTTTTACCAAATTATTTGTATTATGTATGTATTTGTTTTATTTGTATGGTGTCATACATAAGTGACACAATTTTTTAGTTTTCCCTTTTGTGGGGAGTTTGAGACAGGATCTCACTTTATATTTCAGACTGGTCTTGAGCTTACTGTGTAGCTGAGGCTGTCCTCAAACTCATGGCCATCCTTCTGTGTCAGCCTCCCAAGTGATGGGATTATAGGCATGTATGTAGCACCACGCTTGGCTAAATTTTCCGGTTTTTTAAAATTGTTTTGTTTCTTTTGGTTTTTTTTGAGACAGAGTCTCACTATGTCATTCAGGGTGGCCTTGAATTCATTGTGTAATCCAGGCTGGCCTTGGCAATCCTCCTGCCACAGCCTTCTGAGTGCTGGTATTACAGGTGTGTACCACCATGCCCAGCTCTGAAATTTCCTTTTGTGCCTAATTATTCTGCGCTGTGTTGGTTTTCAATGCACATAATACATTTTATTCATCTTCCACTCATACTCTCCTAGAATTTCTTATATCTGAGAGCAGGGTGATTACTTGGTTGCACTGAGTTGTAAGATAATTTGCCATCCTTTCTCTGTTTTCATTGCTCATAGACTGATTCCAATAAAACTTTTTTCTCTTAACATTTTAATTGCTATTCATATACCATATTTAATGTTCAATTATGTTTTTTTTTTCTATGAAGCCAAACTCATGTTTCAGAATACTGGGCTGGGGATGTAGCACATCAGTGCTGTGCCTGCCTGGCAATTGCAAGGTTGCCTGAGTTCGATTCCTGGTACTGAAAAATTTTTCTTTCAGAATGCTGCTTACATACAATTGAATAAAGAAGGACTCAATGCCGTAAATGAAGAGATATTATCTATGGCCTGTGGAAGCCATTCATTAGATATCATTGCCCCAGTGTTTTGTGGATGGTGATCTTGTAGGCTGTCTCTATGAGCTCTGCTTTACAGACAGTGCACAGATACTTTTGCAGTGACCCAGCAGAAGAACCAGTGCTCCTATTCTGCTGTTGCTTTAGCAGTGAGTGGCAATCTTCAATCAGAATTGCTGTCTGAAAAAAAATGTGCTTACACCTAGAACTGATGACCAAGACATGGAATTAATATTTGAAGGATTCAGCCTGCATTCAGCCTTTTGTTTCTTTTCTTTTACTGATACAAGGTCTAACTGTGTAGTTTGGGCTGTGGAGTCCACACTGCTTGTAAATTCACACCTCCTGAGTGTTGGGATTACTGATATGCACCGGCACATCTGGTTTACAATTTAACTTTTATGAGAGGAGTTGAGATATCTCAGGCTGTGAGTGTCCACCTTCCCTTGAAAAATGTATGTGTGATCATTTAGGAGGCAGTGACCTTTGAGGATGTGGCTGTGAATTTCACCATGGAGGAGTGGGGTTTGCTGAATCCATCCCAAAAGAAGCTCTACAGAGATGTGATGGGGGAAACCTTTAGAAACCTGGCTGCTGTAGGTAAGGATGACATCTCTTTCTCAGGAAGTGTTTGTTTGTTTTTTTGGTACCAGGGATCAAACTAGGGTCCTCGCACTTGCAAAGCAGGCACTGGAACCACTGAGCTAAATCGCTGGCCTTATTTCTCATTTATAAAACAGATAATATTTTTTGTTTTTCATCAGTGCTGTTTCATTTAAAAGAATGTAAAGATATTTTAAAGAATATCTCAGGCCTGTTTATATTGTACCATGAAATATAATTGGAATCTATAATTTTTTTTTATACCGGGGATCAAACTTAGGATCTTGTGCTTGAGAGGCAGGCAGTGGAACCACTGAGCTAAATCCCTGGCCCTGGAATCTATTAATTTTTATGTAATAATATAGTGTCTTATATTTCTATGTCTACGTTTCAGGGAAAGCCTGGGAAAACCCAGAAGTTGAAGAATACAAAAATTGCCGGAGAAACCTAAGGTAATTTGTACTTACAAGGAAAGTGAACGTTCCTCAGGAGTCAGGGTGTGAGCAGAAACATGACAATCAAGGAAATGAGGCCAAGTTCGATTTAATGTCACAAATATTCTCCAAAGACATATACAGCTTGAGTATGCATAATCTGAATATTGAATCATGAAAATGCATGAAGTGGCATTTACATCTTGTATATAGGTGCATATACTTTGTCAGAACTTTGAGTTTCGACAGGAACCCCTCTTCAGGATATCTGCTTTGGTATACAGGTGAATAGAAGACATTCATTATCTCAAACTTGCTAAACTGGAAGCCATATTCAAAGAAATGAATGCTAGTGTTGTAATGGGTGTTTTTAAGCCATTCTCCAGCGAATTGAGTCCATTCATGATTTAAAATTCCCGGAAGGCCCCCTCCAACCTTACTAGTGGCATGTTAAGTACAGCCACTGTCATAATCGGTACACAGATGTCTCAGAAAGTGTAATCAGGCATATTTCTAATGGGTATATTCTTAAAAGGGTTAATTATGCACATACATGCTTATCTATACTCACAGCAGCCCAGTTTATAACAGCTAAGCCTTTGAATCAGCTTGCGTGTCTGTCACTGGATGCACGGATAGAGAACATTGTTGATAGGCCCAGTGTGATTTGCATTCTTGTAAACCCAGCACTCTGGGAGGCAGCTTCTGCAGGATGCAAGTTGAAATTCAGACAGAGCAACTTAATCATCAGTGAGAATCTTTGAAAATAATAAATACAAAACCTGGAGGTTTTGTGCTAATACCTGTGTTTAATTCCTACCACCAAAAAGGAAAAGGAAATGTGCTATATAATTCGTCAAAAAGATAAATACTGTCATTTCATGTGCCAAAAGAAACGTGGATCTTCACCACATAATGTTAAGTGAAATAGCTCAGGCCTAAAATCTGAAATGTCACATGGTTTCTCTTATATGAAAAACCAAAAATAAATTAAGCACTAAAATAAAGGAGAGGTGATAGGAAAAGGAAAATGTGACTTTTTGGAGATGGGAAGGAAATGGGGTGAGGAGAGAAATGGGAGAGTGATGGAGGACAAGGCAGCAAAATGATCAGTGTGTGATACACGTTATGTAAGCTAAATGTTCTGTATCGCAAAGTGCACCACCTTAGAGATTCCCACATGAATGCCACCCTTTTGGGAATGGCTGTTTTGAAGATATCCTCTAAGGCACTCAGTTAATTGTCAAAATTTCTTAGCAGGCATCAAAACAGAGACCCATTTTATTGATTTTTTTTTCTTTATAGAAATAAAGAGGAATTGAAATGCTATCAATGTAAAGCTTGGAATCAACATGAAGAAATATTCCTTTGGGCTCCAGATACTAATGTGGATGTGAAACAATCTGGTTCAACACCAGCTGAAAGCCTTGCTTGTAGGAAGGGTCTGACTGGGCCTCTGTCACTAACTGTGCCTATCATTGCTCGCCCTGCACTGAAGCCATATAAACACTTGGGATCTGAAGAGAAGGTGGATAAATACAGTCATCAACATGGAAATTTCCAGTCCTTTCAAAAGCCTGCAAGGTCAGAGGATGGAGAGAAACCCTGTGAACGAGATCAGTGTAGGAAATCCTACTCTGATCTTAGTGAAAGAACTCACGTTAGAGAGAAGGGCTTTGTATGTAAGAAAAATTTGAAAGCTCCCAGAACACACAGTGATCAGATCCATGAAAGAAATCACAGTGGGGGGAACCCCTGTGTATGTAAGCACTGTGGAAAAGCTTTTAGCACTCGTGGTGCTTGTCAAATACATGAAAGACTTCACACTGGGGAGAAACCCTATGTATGTAAGCAATGTGGGAAAGCTTTTTGCACTCGTGGTGCTTGTCAAATACATGAAAGAATTCACACTGGGGAGAAACCCTATGTATGTAAGCACTGTGGGAAAGCTTTCAGTACACATAGTTATTGTAAAATACATGAAAGAATTCACACTGGGGAGAAACCCTATGTATGTAAGCAGTGTGGAAAAGCTTTCAGCATACGTGGTGCTTGTCAAAGCCATGAAAGAATTCACACTGGCGAGAAACCCTACGTATGTAAGCAGTGTGGAAAAGCTTTCAGCACACGTGGTGCTTGTCAAACACATGAAAAAATTCACACTGGGGAGAAACCCTATGTGTGTAAGCAGTGTGGGAAAGCATTTAGCACACGTGGTGCTTGTCAAACACATGAAAAAATTCACACTGGGGAGAAACTCTATGTATGTAAGCAATGCGGGAAAACTTTCAGCACACATAGTGCTTGTCAAGCCCATAAAAGAGATCACACTGGGGAGAAATCCTACATATGTAAGCACTGTGGGAAACCTTTCAGTAGAAACAGTGATTATCGAAATCATGAAAGGACTCACACTGGGGAAAAACCTTATGTATGTAAGCAATGTGGGAAAGCTTTCAGCAGAAGCAGTTACTGTCGAAGTCATGAAAGGAATCACAGTGGGGAGAAACCCTATGTATGTAAGCAGTGTGGGAAAACTTTTAGCAGAAACAGTTATTGTCGACGTCATGAAATAACTCACAGTGGGGAGAAACCCTATGTATGTAAGCAGTGTGGGAAGGCTTTCAGGACACGTCATTCTTATCTGATACATGAAAGAGCTCACCGTGGGGAGAAACCCTATGTATGTAAGCAATGTGGGAAGGCTTTCAGCAGAAACAATCATTGTCAAAGCCATGAAAGAATTCACACTGGGGAGAAACCCTTTATATGTAAGCAATGTGGGAAAGCATTCAGTTCACACAGTTATTGTAAAATACATGAAAGAGTTCACACTGGGGAGAAACCCTATGTATGTAAGCAGTGTGGGAAAGCATTCAGCTGGCACCATGAATATCAAATACATGAAAGATTTCACACTGGGGTGAAATCCTATTTATGTAGGCACTGTGGGAAGGCTTTCAGCAGACGTACTACTTGTCAAATACATGAAAGACTTCACACTGGGGAGAAACTCTGTGTTTGTAATCATTGTGGGAAAGCTTTCACCACACATCGTGCTTATCAAAACCATGAAAGAATTCACACTGGGGAAAAGCCATATGTATGTAAGCAATGTGGGAAAGCATTTAGTACCCACAGATATTTTAAAGTGCATGAAAGAGTTCACAGTGGGGAGAAACACTATGTTTGTAAGCAGTGTGGGAAAGCTTTCAGCACTCCTAGTGCTTGTCAAACACATGAAAGGACTCACCGTGGGGAGAATCCCTATATATGTAAGCACTGTGGGAAAGCTTTAAGCACACGTGGTGCTTGTCAAAGACATGAAAGACTTCACACTGGGGAGAAACCCTATGTATGTAAACACTGTGGGAAAGCTTTCACCACACATGCTGCTTGTCAAATACACGAAAGAATTCACACTGGGGAGAAACCTTATGTATGTAAGCAGTGTGGGAAAGCTTTCCGCACAAACAGTCATTGTCGAAGACATGAAAGAAACCACAATGGGGAGAAACCCTGTATATGTAAGCAATGTGGGAAAGCTTTCTGCATACCTGGTGCTTGTCAAACATGAAAGATGTCACTGGGGAGAAACCCTATGTATGTAATGTGGGAAAGCTTTCAGCAGGTGCAGTGAATGTAAAGCACATGAAAAGAGCTCACATGGGGTATTAATCCTATGTATGTAAGCACTGTGTAAAAACAAGATTGTCAAGTATATGAAAACACAAGGTAGAAACCAATGTATATAAGGTGGGAAAGATGTCATACACATTTTTAAATACATGAAGTCTCACTGGGGAGAAATGTATGTAAGCCTATCTTGAAAATCCCATAATGTGTCATGTAATGGAGGCCCATAGAAATAATACATTAAGTTTGATTTTAGTGTTTCTTCACACATTTTCCAGAAAATACAAGTCCCAGGTAGAGATGTCCAAATGTACATACATTGTATGGTTTTCAGTAAATCATTTATACATACTAGATTATGTATTTTTAAGGTTTAATGCAAAAGTGTGTTGACATAATTTTATATTGTCTTTGTGCTTAATCTGTAGTGTGTTAGACATGGTGAATTGAAATACACTTTTTACTTTCAAGAATGGACCTAGGGTGGATGATGTGCAGGACACCCACAGTGGAGGCCAGGCCTGACTGGTTTTGTCCTGGACCAGGTGTCTCCAAGTGCCTGGTGGCCAAGCCCAGGGACACCTGCCCTGGGCTCCCTCTCATCTCAGAGCCCAAGGTCTCTGGGTCTGGTGAGACCTGCCCTGTGCTACCCGTGAGGGTTGGGTGGTTCGTGGCCAGTGGCCTGAAGTATCTGGTCTCAGTCATCCATCCTCACTTGTTCCCAAGTGCTTTCCCTGCTTGGGCTCCTGAGGCTGTGGCCTCGAGGCCTGGAAAAGCAGCACAGCACGTTCGCTGCTGACTGTCTCCAGCCAAGTGACTGTGAGGCAGCCACGGTGAGACTGTGGTGCCCACTGACTCCAGGGTCCCGAGTTCTGTTTGGACCTGTCGCCAAGGAAGTGAGGTCACGTGCTGGGGTCCATAAGCTGAGCCTCCCCTCTGACAAGGTGCTGTGGCTCCTACCTTTTTTGTTTTTTTTTTTAAACTTTGGCATTAAAATCTACCATTTTGTTTCATGTATATATCTTTACAGAAGTATTTTATCATAGAACTTTTAAAAATAGTTTTATTGGTACATTTTAGATATACACAATGATCGCATTCATCATTGGCTCTGTGTGTGTGTCCACGATCTGTCTTGATTCCTTCTTCCCCAATCCCTTCTTTCTTTCATCTCTTTTTCCCTTATTTACAAAAGACTTGTTTGCATTTTTTTCCTTCATTTCTCTTTTCTTTGACCTTTCTTCCCTTCCCAGTCCCATCTCCCTTGTTCCCCTTCTCACTTGAACATTTTTTCCCCATTTCCCAATATCTGTTACACACTTTGGACGTTATTTACTGTTTTGATTTCTCACACCAGATAGACAATGCAATATTTAAGTGTGTCCAGTTTATTTCACGTAAGACTGGATCTCAAGCTGTGTCCATTTACATAGGTCTCAAGTTTATCATCCCCTATCCCTGGCACTGGTGATCAAACTCAGGACATTGTGCTTGCAAAGCAGGTGTGGTGCCCTTGAGCTAAATCTTCAGCCCAAGTTTATCCTTTTTTAAGGGTGACTAGTACACCACTGTATAAAAAATCACAACTTCTTTAAGCTTTCATCCTTAATGGGCATTTGGGCTGTTTGCAAGATTTAGCTATTACACATTGCTACTATAAACATGTATGTGCACATATTTCTATAATATAAAGCTTTTAATTATTTTGGGAATATAATCCCTCACCCCTTTCATAATGGAAGAAATATGTATTTCTTAAAAATAGTAATGAAAAGCTAGAAAACCTGTATGGTGTTGGAGATTCATGACCGTGACATTTTACTGCAACAAGTCCATAGATGCCTCAAATGCACCAGGCACAGTGGGAAGTGTAATTTTGCACCCAAAGGATTCATTCTTACGTCCCACTTAGAGATCTGCCAGAGTTTAGGAGGATTTTCTTTCCTGGGTTGCCTTTAGTTTCTTTCAATTGCAATAGTGACTATGGAGATATTCTACAAATGTCCATAGTTATTTTTCTTAAAGGATAAAATAGTTTCCAATTGTAAACTCTGCATATCCAGCAGTGGAGGATTTGTAGCAGGCTTTAACTCTCACGTGCACGTGGATAGCTATTCACCCTCAGAGCCTGAACTCAGTCACAAAGTGCAGTGGTCAGTGCTGTGACACAGCGAGAGGGGTGGCAGGTGGTGATTGCAAGGCACAGTCTTGGTGAGGCCTGGAGATCCTCACCCTGGTGCTGATGCAGAGCACACTCACATCACATGGGAACTTCTCTGTGGCCACTGCTATCCCTCTGTCCCCCATCCCAAGCAGACCATGCACTTGGTGTCCCTGGTGGGGAGTTTGCCTTTTCCGGAGGGGATGGAGCTGTATCCATTCAGCATAAATGTTTTGGAAGGTCTTCAAGCAGCAAAACTGTGCTGTGTTTCCTGTGTGCTGCTTCTTGTCTGGGGTGGAGCCATCGCAGGCTATTGTGTGGACAGGGCATGAGTTGTTCCCTCATCCATCTGCTGATGGACATGTGTTTCCAGTGCTGACCTTGACCACTTAAAATTTACCCCAAGGGTCCCTCAAGCAGCGTGTTTGCTTACATACCGAGTCTCCCAAACATCACTGGGCAGGTGTCTTTGCAGCCAGTTGGTCTTGCTTGCAAAGGATCCACTTGTATGTCTGTTTGCTTAATGTCCACTCTTTTTGCATACATTTTTCTTTAGAACATTGTTTTTGTCTAGGTGTTTGTTTCTAAATGCTAAATGATTTCCAAAAACTGCTGGGAGATATTAATTGGCTAAGACCTACATTGGGTATTGCAACCTTTCAATTATAACATCTGTAATGGCATATTACAAGGAGATTCAGATCTTAATTGTCACAGCTAAACTGCAGAGGCACAAAGATTACAGTTAATTGACAGAAGCATTCATAATTGACAGGCTTTTAGAATTAATCTTAATGACCCTGTTGGCTTGTTTGCACTCCATACTCCTCATTGTCCTACAGGACTACTTGGACAATGCTATGATAAATGAATTTTCCCCATTGAGTGGTTATTTTTACCCAGTGAATTGGTGAGGACACTGCAATTTTATGTGGAACAAATTGCCAAGATTGATGCAGTGTGGCATGTCAGATATTTGGGTTTGATCCTCAGTTTATAATTCTGTCCATAGATAAGGAACAAACGCAATCACTGCTACAGATGGTTATGTCCTGGCAGGTTGCATTTGCCCAGGGTCTGAGTTAATAGCTATTCTTTATATAATAACTTGCCACCACAGACCTTAAATATTGTAAGTGACTCTCTCTATTCTGTTTATTTAACTAGGTGCCTAGAAAATGTCATAGTTTGCTCCTCACTGGAATGTCAGACCTTCCAAATGCAGGGATGTGAGTTACAGTCATTTGCCAAATCATATTGCTCCTTGTGCCGTGAGGGTTAATCCCTTCTAGAGGTATGGGCCATGGAATTTTTTGACATGAGGGGCAGGCCATGACTATTTGTCAAGCCTGAATATGAGTAAGTTGAAACTCTTTTGAGAGCTGTAGAAGTTTGATGAAAGCAGTCATGCGGTTTTAACCTGTTCAAAAGCTGAAAGATAACCAGTTAACATATCAGCCTGATGATTGCCATGTGATAATGGTCCTAGCAAATTGGAATGAGATCGAATATGTTCAGTAAAAAAGGGAGCTAATTTGATTGTTTACTATATTATGATAAACCATAACTACACCTACAACTTTGAGTTCCTTCATTCTTTATTCTTTCATGAGAATGTGGGATGTTATGAGAAATTCCTCTCTTTCTTGACCCTAAATCAGAGAGCTTGCAAGGTAGATCTATATTTCCTGTCATTCAAAATATTAAGGGTCAGGCTGGGGATTTAACTCTATGGTTCTGCTGCCTGCCGTGCAAACAGAAGGTCTCGAGTTCAATCCCTGATAATAAACAAACAAACAAACAAAAATTTGCATCAAAGTATTAAGGGTCAGGGTCATAAAGGCAAGCATTTAACACCCTGCTGTGAAGGGATTTTTCAAGACAAAGTTGCTATTCTGTATAATTCTTAAATGTTTAAATAAATATCATTTTGCATTTGTCACATTCTAAATAATGTTCAGAAGAAGAAACAAGCATGGATATATTTATTATTAATGTATATGTATTGACTCAAGAATTGTGGCATATAGATAGTAGATGAGTTAGTTGGTAAATGTGAGAGAAGATAGGGCAAAAATTTACCTAGTCTTTCTTTTTTGGTTATTACAGAGCTATGTTTTTAAAACTTTCAGAGCTATGTATTTAAAAATAAAATCTATAAATATTAAGAAAAGCATGTTCCAAATTTGATAGATGTTAGCTGCTGGCTGCTGGCTGCATGTAACCAATGAGCACTGTAAAATGAATTCATCCAAATGAAGATACGATGTGAGTGCAAAATATGTACAATATGTTCTGCTTCCATTCAATTAGTTAATTCTTTTCCCAATCCAGAAAGAATTACAAGGTAGAGAGTAAAAAGAGGACTGAGCAAAAATATATATATTATAGAGCAAGAGCAAAAAGCACCATTTATTGTAAAGCAGAAACAGCACCCAAGCAAATGAACCTGGTGGGGGTGCTGAAAAAGGTTGCCAAAGAGACTCTTCTGTCTAGGAGTTTTTATTCACAAAAGTGACTACATCTCAAGCAAGTTGACATCAACCTATGGGGTTACATTCAAGAAAGGTTGATGTATATGTGGGCCTATCGGAGGTCTGAGTGTGTAGCAGGCATACTCTTGCAAGCACCATTAATTATTAGTTTAAGTAGCTGATCTAAAGAGGCCTTTGTTTACTGAATCTACAGGTGTCTTGGCCTTGGTCGTCTACAAATCCTTCACTGAATCTGACTCCCTCTTTGGCTTGGCTTCCTATGGAGGCCCTGGCTGCCTATCCCGTGGACCTCCCTTTTTCAGAATACTTCCTACATTCCCATCCACTTATGGGCCAGTTTTATTCTGAGAAATTTTCTCACCCTCCTACAGGGCCCTCTTTGTCAAGGATTACTGTCAGGAATCTCGTTAGGTTAGGAAATGACACCAACACTTTAAAAATGGGATTTAAGGGTTTTGGTTTGTTTTTGTTGTTATTGATGATATTTATTTGCTTGTGCCATATTGGCTAATTGAAACCTCTGCTGACCTGTTAGGGACTGCAGTGGTGGTAGTAAGGCAGTGAGCAGAACAGCACCACCCCTGCTCTTCTTCCAGCCGTTCTGACTTAAGCAGTTTTAGGCTGTGGCACAGCAATGAGTGGGAAGTCAGCACTGCCCCTACCCTGCTCTCAGTAATGTTAGAGGAGAGAGATGCAGTGGAGCGGAACAGAGAAAGCTGTGCAAGGGCTGGGTGGAGATGACACCACATGGGACTGGAAGCAGCTCAGGTTGTCTCTGTCTGAGGATGCTGCAGCAATTGATAGAGTGACAGAGAAAAAACAGTGTAAGGAACACGGGCAGCCATCAGGGGACATACAGAAAGTCACTGGATGTGCCTGGCCCCAGCCCCAACATCCAGAAGCCAGAATCAGCCCTATACTCAGCACTAATCTTACTTCAGATTTGGTGGAGTTAGCCAGAGCAGTTTTGGGCTCATGTCTAAGACATGAACATCACCACAGAACTGAGGGTACCAGAGGAATTTAATTGGTATTTGTTTAGGTTTTTACTTATGCTGTTTGTTTTGTTTTGTTTGTCTGTTTTCTCTTTCCTCAACTGTCTTTATTTTCTGATATTGTCATGTGAGTGAACACTATTTCTAGTCTTTCTGGATTACTTCAATATTTGTTTGCTTTGTCTTTCATTCTTTCTCACCTGTCCTATTCTCCAGTTTCCTAAACCTTGGATGATCATATTTTGTCCTTCAGCCTTGCTTCTACTGCATTACTCTTCAATTATCTGTTTTCTCCCTTTCCCTCTTAAATTCCTACCCACACACAGAGGATAGAATCACTCTACTAAGAAGAAAATCACAGCGTACAAGTTCATGGCTTAGGTTGTTTTTTGTTAATAACTGTAGATCTTGCTCCTTATGTTAAAGGTACTAAATTAATAGTTACCAAATTTTGTCAGTTGCTAGGTTGTGCCTGATGCTATTGTTATTGCTAATTGTACTGCATTAGTCATTCCTGTTGTAATCAGTTGTTCTCCTTTGTATGACAATATAGTGATTGTCTGGGGGTCAAAGTTATCACCATAATCCACTACCAAAGGACTGTGTTCTGAGCCAAATAGGTAGCAACTTCTCATTCCTAATAAATTGGGAAGGTAGGATCTTGGGACATAAACAAGGGCCAAGAGCCACCAAACCTAGAGGATATCTTTGAAGAATAGACATTTGCTAGGGAAGCCTTGATACAAGTGACAAAGCTACCTACCATAAATAATTTATGAGTATCATCACACAAATTAAAAAAATAGAAAATAACAAGTAGCAAAATGCAATCACAGACCTCCAGCCCATCCAGGACAAGTCCATGGGACAATGAGAGAGAGAGAAGCATAAGCTACCCACCTGAATTTTCTGAAATGGTAGCACCAAAAGCAAAAAAAAAAAAAAAAAAAAAAAAAAAAAAACTCATCAGAAATAATCTCTCAGATTAAAAAAAATGACAAAATGAAGGACTTGATCAGTAACTGCATGGCAGACATAGATTTAAAAAAGTAAAGGAGTTTAGGAAAATAATGGAAACCATGAATATCCAACATAGGAAAAAAAAATTGAACCCGTGAAACACATTCAGATATTTAACAGATTAAAAATTCCATTAAAAGTATAAACAACTGAATGAATCAAGGTGAGAACAGAATGTCAGATCTAGAAGATGGTTGTATTCAATGATAACAGAATGGTTTCTTAAAAATAGCAAGAAACTTGAAAGATCAATCCAACAGCTGCAAGATGATGCAATGAAGAATAACATAAGATTGAACTGAATCCATGAAAAATGCAAGAGACAACACAAATAATAAAAATAATCTGCTTATAGAAGTAATGGCAGAAAATATCCCAAGTATGGAAAAAGAATTTGACATACACATAAGTGACACATATAGAATTCTATTAGTCATGACTAAAATAAATCCACACCAAGGCATATAATAATCAAGATGCATACATTCAGCACAAGAACAGAATATTAAAAGATGTTAGAGAAAAGAAACTAGTCACCTATAAAGGCAAGCCCATCAGAATCACAGTAGACTTCTCAACACAAATGTGTAAATGAAGGAGAGCTTGGACTTTCCTAAAAGTCCTGAAATAAAACACCGTTCAACCCAGATTGACGCACTTTAGAAAACTATCTTTCAAAATTATTGAAGAAATGATATACTTCTATAACAACTGAAAAAATTTATAAATGACCACAAAACAAGCTCTCCAAAATGTTCTGAAGGATATTTTAGAGATAAAGAAGTCTACAATTCCAAAAACATCAACGGAAAAAAAAAATCCATCAGGCAAGATAAGGAAACAGAAGGGAAAGGCAGATAACCAACAATGGGATAATAAAATGACAAGTATAAGCCAATGCATGTCAGTTAGAATGGTCTCAATTCAGTTAAAGAGACTAGTACAATGGATCAAGAAACAAGACCCCAAAATATGCTACATACAAGAAATACATTTAACCTCAACAACAACAAAAATTCATAGGATGGAAAACAATACTTTATGTGACAGGAACCTGAAAAAAACAGGGGTCACTATACTATTGGCAGACAAAGTGAACTTCAACCCAAGATTGATCAAAAGAGATAAAGAAGCGTACTCCATTTGTTAAGGGAAAACTCCAAGAGGAAGAGATAACAATCAAATATAAATGCATGAAATACCAGCACACCACACTATGTAAAACAAATATTAACAGACATGAAAAATAAGTACTAACACAATAGTACTCAAGGACCTCAATATAGCATTGTCACAATTAGATCAATTAGACAAAAAAAAAAAATCAACAAAGAACTGAACAAAATCTGTAAGGAAATGGACTTAGTATATGTCTACAGAATATTCCACATCACAACATCACATTCTTTTCAGATGCACATGAGTTGTTCTCCAAATAGACCACATAGTAGCTTATAGAACATGCTTAAGTAAATGCAAAGGAATTAAAGTTATCCCATGCATATTATCAGACCATGATGCAACGAAATGGGAAATCATTGGCAACCTCCCCCAAAATACATGAAAATACGGAAATTAAATAACATCTCCCAACCAACCAATGGGTTACAGATGGAATTAAAGAAAAAATTAGACATTTTCTATAATTAAATGATAAGGCTAATAAAACATAACAAAACCTATGGGATGAATGAAAGCAATCCTATTTATAGCAGTAAACTCTCACACCAGGAAAATAGACCAAGCTCAAACAAACTGATGTTGAACCTCAAACTTCCAGAAAAAGAAGAATAAGTCAAGTCCAAAGCTCATATAAGCAAGGAAATTATAAAGATCAGAATAAAAATTGAACAGAAACTAAGAAAACAATACAAGGAATCAATGAATCTGAAGTTGATTCTTTGAAAGATTAAATAAACTTTATAAACCCTTAGACAAACTAATCAAGAAAGGAAAGGAAAGACCCAAATCATGCAATTAGGAATGAAAAGGGTAAAATCACAATATATTCTGCACAAGTCCAAAGAATTATCAATACCTACTTCCAGAACCTTTATTCTAATGAGAGGGAAAACACAAAAGAAATGAACAGATTCCTAGACACACATGAATTACCAAAGCTGAATTGAGAAGATATAAAAATTCTAAATAACCTAATATCAGTCAGTGAAATTTAAGATGTAATTAAAAACCTACCAACAAAGAAAATATCAGGTCCTGATGGATTCATTGCTGAATTCTATAAGAAATTTAGAGAAGATCTAATGCCACTATTACTCAAACACTTTAATGAAATTGAAAGGGAAAAAATACTCCCAAACTAATTCCTGGAAGCAAGATTTAACCTAATACCAAAATAGGAGAGGGAATTAACTGAAAAAGAGAACTATAGGCCAGTTTTCCCAATGAACATAAATATAAGCATCCTCAAAAAGATACTGGTAATCACAATGTAGCAAACCATCAAGAAGATTATACACTATGACCAAGTAGGAATCATCCCAGGAATACAGGGATGGTTCAACATATCAAAATCAATAAATGTAGCACACCATATCTACAGAGCCAAGGACAAAAATCCATATCATCATCTCAATAGATGGCAGAAAAAAGTTTGAGAAATTCCAATATCCACTTACAATAAAACTATACAGAAAATTGGAATATATGGTCTTTATCTCAATCTGACATAAGCCATCTATGAGAAATCAACAACCAATATCATAGTAATTTGTCAAAAACTGAAAATTTTCATTTTTAAAATCAGGAACTAGATAAGGATGTCTATCACCACTGCTGTTCAATATAGTTATGGAAACATTGGCCACAACAATTGCATGAGAGAAAGAGAAGGAATAAGGATAAGACATGAAGAAGTTAAATTGTTATTTGCAGATGATATGATACTCTATATAGAAGACCCCAAAACCTCCACCAAAAGACTTTGGCTCTTAACCAAATTCAGTAGGGTAGCTGGATACAAGATCAACACTCAAAAATCAATAATAGCCTTCCTGCATATCAAAAACAAACTTACTGATAGAGTAATTGGAGCAATAACTCCTTTCTAAATAGTATCCAAAAAACAGAAAGAAGAAAGAAAGAAAGATAGATCTAGGAGTCAATCTAACAAGGGAAGTAAAAGACTTCTACATTGAAATAGTACTATAAAATAAGAGATCAAAGAGGATAACAGAAAATGCAAAGATATCCCTTGTTCTTGTGTAGGAAGGACCAATATAGTAAAAAATGGCCATACTTCCAAAACTGATAAACAGATTTAATGCAATCCTGATCAAAATTCCAACAGCATATCTCACAGAATTAGAGAAAACAATCCTAAAATTCATTTGGGTCCAGAAGAGAACTACAATAGCAAAGGCAATTCTGGGCCACAAAGGCAAATGAGGGGCATCACAATTCCTGACTTGAAATTATACTTTAAAGCTACTTGATAAAACTGGGTTTCAACTTGCTGAAGATTAAAAACTAGAACCATATCTTTCACCATGCACTAAACTAAAATTGAAATGGAACAAAGATCTAAATATTAAAACAAACACTATATCAATTGGAATATGGATTAGGTAGAACTCTTGAAGACATTGGTGTAGGCAAGGACTTTATGAGCAAAACCCAATTGCATAGGGAGTTTCACAAAGAATCAACTTGGATCTCTTCATTAAAATGTTTTGCACAGCAAGAGAAACTACCCAGAGTGAAGACACTACACCCAATATGGGAAAACATTTTACCATCTTTTCCTTAGATGAAGAACTAATATCTAGAATACATAAGGAACACAAGAATATCACACCACCCAAATTTAAATACCCATTCCAAAAATGGGTATCTGAAATGAATAGACACTTCTCAGATGGAGTAAAAACATCAGATAAATATATGCGAAAAAACATTCAACATCATTGTTCATTTGAGTGATGCAAATTAAAATAATACTGAGATTCAATCTCCAGAAAGAATAGTTGTTATCAAGAAATTAACCAATAATAAATGCTGGTGGGGCTGTGGGGAAAAAGACACCTTTCTCCAGTGTTGGTGGGAGTTTCAACTGGACCAACCACTGTGGAAATCACTGTGGAGTTTCCTAAACAAATGAGGACTGGAGGTTCCATTTGATCCAGGTCTTCCTCTTCTTGATATCTTCTTGATACCACAGAGATATATGCACTCCCATGTTTATAGTGGCACAGTTTATAATAGCTAAATCTTGGAAACAATCCAAATGCCCATCAACTGATGAATAGATAAAGATGTGGGTTTAAAAAAAATACAATGGAGTACCACTCAGCCATAAAGAAAGATAAACGAGACATTTCTAGGTATATGGATGAGAGCATATTGATAAAAGCTGACAAATTCCTTTGTTTTTCTGGTGTGATAAAATGAAAATGTAAATGATGACAAAAATATGTGTTAGATATTTGAAATAGTAATAAAATGTTTAAAGGGAACTCGGGAGGGACAGGGGACAGGAAGGAAGGGTCAGGGAAAAATGAGAAAATAGAAACAGCTTTTGTAAATAAGGGGTGGAGGTGTTGAAGGGAGGGATGGGGAATAGAAAAAAGAGAAATCAAGATATATCCTGTACAGGTACAGATTCCTATGATGAATGTGATCATTATGTATACCTAAAATGTACCAGTAAATTTAATTAATTAAAAAAACCATGGAAAAACTGAAAGCTTTTGCTCTAAAATCGGGAGCCCAAAATTAGGAATACCATAGTAATTAGAGTATCACACTGTAGAGCCTAAGATACTGTATTTATTGTTTTTATAGTGGGCACAGCGATTATTTTGGGTTATGACATTGGGAAAATCATGGCAAAGATTTTGAAGATTGCAGGCCTGAGTCTGCACAATGGATGCTAGGTATGGTATTCCACAAGGCATTTTTGTAAGGATTCTGAGTACCATAGTCTTGTGGTCTGGAAATAATTCTCATTATGGAAGCCAATGGCAAATTTTCCAGGACTCTTTGTACATAGTCTTATGGCCCTGTGAAGGATTCTGGATATAGTAGTCCAGGAAGAAATCATGCTTAGGTTTCTGGGTATCACAGTCCTTCAGTGGCATGGAAGATTGTGAGTACAGTAGTTCATGAAACAATTACTCTGAGGATTATGGGAACTAGTCCTGCAGACCCAGAGAGGAGTCTGGCTATGGTAGTCCAGGAGCAAATCATGGCAGAGATTTTGGGTACAGCAGCCAGGGAGGATTCTGAACCTACACCCATCACCCACACATACTCCTGCCCAGTGCTAATGTTATGGAAGGAATCAGTAAGTGACACAAAGGCAGCAGAATGGAAGTAAAATAATTTTACTTATTGATAAGGGTCGATCACACATAAGCAGTGCCTGGATCAATGACCCACTGGGTTACAATTCCTCCTTTTATAGGGCTTTATAGCCTTGACTTCATTTGGGTGGTTACATTTTATTGTCACAGTTCAATTCACGATCACAGAATAGTTAATCTTTTCAACCCGGACTTAACAGTTCTTTGCAGTTGGGGAGTTTACCTTTAAGATTCACCTAGTTATCTATTCTCACCCATAGGACTTTCAGGGTTAGGGGAGCAAATGTTAGCAATGGGTTCTTTCATTTAGACACTTTTATGATCATGTGGCTCCAGTCTCGTCGGAGCTCAAGACCTTGACGTGCCCTGTTATCTCAGGGTAAGACCAAATGCCTCATTCAGTAATTAGTGCCTTTGGTGCCTATTAGTTTTGAGATAAACAAAACAAACTGCTGTTAGAGACAGTAGAAGCCATTTTACATTATAACACTTTATAGGTTTTTGCTATTTATAAAAGTTTTCCCTATCACTAAGAAAGTTCTTACTTTGGGTTCCTTTTGCTGCATGCTCTTCTAGCCCAGGAAAGAGGGCTGGGATACTAGAAGCAGGAACAGTGAAATAGGTCATGGGGCAGTGTCCTGTGTGAGCTCTGAGCAGTGGATGACTGACACACTCTGGAGGGCAGGTGCTGGGACAGACAGAACTTTGGCTGCTCCTCTCTCTGCATGGGCAGGTCTGGGCTTCCAGAGGCTGGGTTGAGCCCAAGCACCCTGGATTCTTAGTGTGACAGCTGGGCCATGTGCTTGTCTGGGTGAGCTGTGTAGAGTCTGGACCAGCAGCAGCTCAATGTGGTAGGGACATGGCAGGCTCAGCAATCCTGCAACTTTGCATTAAGCTGAGTAAAAAATATGTTAAGATCCTGTGAAATATTATGAGTTGTAGACTGTATATCTTACTAGTAAAATAAATCAGACACACAAGCTATTATTTCTCTTATATGAGAAACCCAGAGTAAAAATAGAGAACAAAATAAAAGATACTGTAGATAATGGTACTATAGAAAGATGAGTGGGCTAGGGATTTAGCTCAGTGGTGCCACCACCTGCCTCTGAAGTGCAAGGTCCTGAGTTTGATCCCCAGTACCCCCCCAAAAAAAGATGAGTTATTATTAAATATTATAGGCAATCAGATAGGGCTGGGTCCTTGAAAGGGTCAGGAAAAAAAGTGAAACACACCACAATGAGGACTGGAGACAGACTGGAGGCTGAAAATCAGGTCTCAAGATAAAGACAAGATGAACCGACCTGCACACTTCTGCAAAGAACAAACACTGGGCCTAATGAAGTCTAGATAGACATCAGCTATCCCAGTGGGTGACCAGGGACCTCTAGAGCCACCACTTCCTGGGAGAATCTTTGTTCTTTCCATCCATGCTTATTATGTGACTTGTTTCCAAAATAGACTACTATTACCAGAGTGACTATCCTTGAAAGCTTGTTGGATGTTCACAGCTGTGGCTCATGTTGTACCCATGTGGGTTTCACCCTATAAAACTCCTCTATAAGTGTTGTCCCTGAGATACCCACTCAGGACCCCTCCTGCCCCTCAGGAGCTTTCCTAACAGTAAATATCTTCCTACTCTTAACCTCCTTTATTCCTAAAATTCGTTCTGTGAGTTTTAGAGAACAAAAACTCTATATATCATAGAGCTAAAAGGTTGGAAGATATAATATTTCATATTTCATCTCTGGTATGATTTTTATAACTATTTGAAGTCCCACTGATAATAATTAATAGGAGGTAAGAATTTACTTTCCTTTCTTGATTGCTAAATTATATTAGGTAACCAAAAATTGTCATTCTTGCTTGTTACTTCTTGTGTCCTTTTGTAAATCTCTTTGCACTTTGAGTTCTTATACATTGTCTTCTTGTTAAAATGATGGTGATACTTAAAGAGATTTTTGCAGGCAAGATTTCATGTTTCTGTTCTATATTGATTGCTTGATTGACTAGTTAGACAATGCTAAGGAAAAGTAATGTTAGATCACCATCTAATGGCCTGTACCAATAGTTACAAGTAAATTTAGAAAATGTAAAAATAGGTCACTTTATAACATGTAATTCATATTTGAGAAATATATACATGCCTATTGATACAATGTGGGACTCCAGCTGTCAGTTAACAAGGCAGTAGGCTGACAGCCACTCTTAAGACTTGGGAGACAGATTTCACTGAGAGCAGTCTGATCCTTCTCTTACTCTAGAGACAATGTTGAACCAGCCTGTCTCAGTTTCCTTTCTGGTCTAATCTTCTGCCAGTGGGGAGGCAGCCTTAGCTTTTGAGATTCCCTATTCTTGCCTTTCTAGGCTAAGTGATGACTCAGGGGCAAGCTGTTTCAATAACTCACCATGAACATGAGAAGCGAAGACCTCCTTTCCAATCTTTCCTGTCACTTTCTACTCTCCATATAGAGGCATGTAAAATCAGAAAGGATCTCTAACGTACCCAATGTTTTCCTCTTAAGAAAATTTAAGTCCTTAGAAGAGGTATGTTTTGCTAACACCAAAGGTAGGGAAGTCATTTTAGATAAGGAGACATACCCACCTCTGGGTCAGATGAGACATGGAGATTTTGCCCATACAGGAGAGCACATAAATGGCATGTCCCTGCTTAGTGGTTTGGGCAACAGACTTCTTCAGGAGACTGAGCCCAAAAGACCCAACCCTATGGAAAGGACTGACTTCTAGGTGAAACAAGAAGGAGCTACTTCTGTAAGCTCGGCATTTAAGAAACAAAAACACTTAGTTTAAGAGAGAATCCCCTCTCTTTCTCTCTTTCCCCTTATAGGTCTGACTCTTATCATTTATGTATGAGAGAAAAATTATTTTTTGCTAAAAAATTGTAGACTAAATGTTGGTAAGGCAGGAAGCTAGATTCCTTTCCAGAGAGAGATCTCTGATGGCATGGAACCATTGAAAACTGGGGTGTCAACTGAGGGGTCATGGTCAGGGCTACTCTCTGGTAAGTCCTCCCAGTGAAAGCTGGCTCCCAACATCCCAAATGGGAAATCAGTAGAAAATCTCCATATATTTATTGTCCCCTAAACAGACTCCTCATTGTGGTGAAAGGTAACTCTTTCAGTGATCATCAAATATCTTTTGTATCAGAATGATCTGAAATGATGCTAGTAGTTCCCTTTCCACAAATTGAGCTACAGGTCAATACTCTCTCTCTCTCTCTCTCTCTCTCTCTCTCTCTCTCT
>NW_022900935.1:65593309-65612658 GCF_012274545.1 Fukomys damarensis
CCCCGTCTCTCTCCCCCCCTCTGAGATAGACACAAATAGAAACAATTGAGGTTTGACAAATCCTTAAGAGGCTAGAAACTCCCAGGCTCTTGGGAATTACCTTTAGAACTCTTTGGCTACTTTACTATTAGACCATCCTCTCTAGGAGGCCTCAAGCAGGAATAGTTTATAGCAAACTCTTTGCCTTTTGCAGAACAACAACCAGAAAACTGGATTACATTTGGACTTTGCTCACTAGGAATTAAAAAAGAGAGATCTCAGCTAGCTTTTCTTTTCTTCCATGTGCTTATAGAAATGTGATGAGTGCACTTGCCCTTTAATCTATCAGATTTATTCTCTCTCTAAGAATTTAAAAAAATACAGTGGCTTAGATCCTTTTGATTATTGGTTAGCTAGCTGTGCTTTCTTCTTTAAAAACATGATCTTACAACTACAATCAATTGTAACTTGGCCTTTTAAAATATATAGAGGAGAAGGAACATGAGTTCCCTGGGTAGGTAAGATCATACTGGTAAAGGGTGACCCCTCCAGTGTGCTTTACATTCTGGGCCTTCTCCAGACAGCATCCACCTGCTCTGGAGCTGAGATCCTAGAAGACATTTTGGGAACATAAGGAATCAATCAGAATAATAGGGACACCATATTTCTGCTTGTTTTCTAGAATGAGGAATGCCAAGTAAAATTCCCTTAGTCCTTTGGAACATATTCTTAAACACTGACAAAAGTTCAACCCTCACATACTCAGGAAGAGCAGCTTAATATTCTTCTGCACCATGCAAGGCCTGCCTATTCTCTAGAGCCAAGATGGAAAACAGAGAAAAGTATTCATTATGGTTCTATTTCACAACTAGAATTACACTGTAAGAAAGAGGGAAAATGGTCAGAATTACCTTATGTTCAGATCTCCTTTGCATTAAGAAACAATTCTGATTTGTGTTCAAAATATAAATACAATCTGCAGGAAGATGATACACTTCTGGTCCTTTATCAGTAAGCCTGGGGTTTCCCACCCTTGTCATTTGGGGCCTGAGGACCAGGTTTCCAAGGCAACCCTAGTCAAAACTCCACATACTATTACTAAGCCTGAGCATGAAGTTTCCAAGGCAACTCTAGTCAAAGCCTCACTTATTCCCAACCTTCAAGTTTTTCCCACTTTCCCTTTAGAGTCTGAGATACCTCACCCTTATCCTTTAGAAGCTAAGGGTGAAACTTCCAAGTTGGCTGTAATTAAAGCCTCTACAGAACTATACCCACAAGTAGATAATTTTGTTCAAATCCCTCAAGGACAATATCCCTTACAAGAAGTAAATAGTGAAGGGCAATCCACTTTCTTTTCTCCCTTCTATCTTTCTTAGACAGAAGCTATCTTCCTCTCAATACATTTTTCCTACTCTTAAAAAAAAGAAAGTGGATTTGGACATGCATGTGTCCATATGGTTTTCTCTCTGTGACTTCAAACAGATCAAACAAGACCTAGGAAAGTTTTCAGATGATCCTAATAAGTACATTGAGGTCTTTAGGGGACTTACCCTATGAACTAGGCTGGAAAGATGTAACATTATTTTTATTTTTGTTTTTTTCTCATTGAGTTTATCGCTACATTTTAGGTACACAGTACAGTTACATTCATCATTGGGATCGTGTACCTTTACATGACAGGCCTTGGTTCTCATTTTCTCCCTATACCCCTGCCCTTCCTTCACCCCTCCTCCCTTCCCTATTTACAAATTTGTTTTCATTTTCTCATATTTTTTCTTTTCCCTTATTTCCTTTCCCCCGCCCTTGCCACTTGCCCTAAACCTTTAGCCCTTTTCTTCCTATTTCACATTGTCAATTATACCATGTGGATCTTATTTACACTTTTAGTTTTTCACACCAGAGAAACTATTTGGTATTTACACGTGTGTGACTTATTTAATTCACTTAAAAGTATGACCTCATTATGCACTCATTTTCTTATGAATGACTCTAGTTGCTCATTCTTTTTTAATTTTTTCTCTCATTGAGTTTATTGGCACATTTTAGGTGTACAGTACAGTTACAGTCATTATTGGGATCTTGTACCTTTGCATGACAGGTCTTGGTTCTCATTTTTTCCCCTTGTCCCTGCCCTCCCTTCACCCCTCCTACCCTCCCTCCTTACAAACACTTCATTTCCATTTTTTCATTTTCTCATATTTTTTCTTTTCCCTTATTAGCTTTCCCCTACCCTTCCCACTTTCCCTACACCATTAGCCCTTTTCTTCCTATTTCACATTGTCATTTATCTCATTAGGATTTTATGTACTATTATAGTTTCTCACACCAGAGAAACTATTTGGTATTTGCACATGTGTGACTTATTTATTTCCCTTAAGAGTATGACCTCAATATGCACTCATTTTCCTATGAATGACTCTAGTTTCTCATTCTTTATGGCCGAGTAGTATTCCATTTTACAGAAAAAAACCACATCTTTCTCCAGTCTCCAAATGATGGTCAATTGGGCTGTTTCCAAATTTTAGCTATTACAGACTGTGTTGCTATAAATATGGGTGTGCATATATCACTGTGGTATGATTCTTTTAATTCATTTGCAAAGATACCCAGCAGAGAGATAGCTGGGTCAAGTGGAACCTCTAATCTTAATGCTTTGAGGTATCTCCATATTGATTTCCATAGTGGTTGCACCAGTCTGCACTCCCACCAACAATGGAGAAGGGTTCCTTTCTCCCCACAGCCCTGCCAGCATTTGCTATTGGTTGACTTCTTGATAGCAGCCATTCTTTGTGGGGTGAGGTGGAATCTCAGTGTTGTTTTCATCTGCATCTCTCAAATGACCAGTGATGTGGAACATTTTTTCATATATTTATTTGCTGCTTTTACTTCTTGGTCTGAGAAATGTCTGTTCATTTCAGATGCCCATTTTTGAACTGGGTCTTTGTATTTGGGGGGCCTGATTTTTTTGAGTTCTTTATATATTCTAGATAATATAAAATTGTGGCATATATTCCAGATAATAGTCCTTTGAGGAGCAGGTGATAAAAAATTTTCCCACATTGTAGGTTGTCTCTTAGCTCTGTTGGTGGTTTCTCTTGCAGTGCAGAAGCTTTTTAATAAGATGAGATCCCAGTTGTTGATTCTTTGTGCTAGTTCCTGTGCTTCTGAGGATTTGTTCATAAAGTTTTTTCCTATTCCAATGTCTTTGAGAGTGCTAAGTAATTTATCTTCCTGCAAGTTTAGTGTATCTGTTTTAGTATTTAGGCCTTTAATCCACTTCAATTTTAATTTAGTTCATGATGAGAGATATAGGTCTAGTTTTAATCTTTGGAAGGTTACTTTTGTGAAGTACGTTACACTCAGTTTGACCTTTGTGTTCAGGTTGATGCTCAGATTCATATTTATGATTGATTATGTTACAGTTTAAGTCCTGGAACATGTTCAGCTTTGTGTTTAGGTTTCATTCTGGGTTTGTATTCAGATTTGTGTATGTATTTGTGTTTGTTTTGGTCATGAGAGGTACAGGGTTCATGTTCCAGTATGTGTGTAGGTTCGTGTTCAGTCTTGCATTGGGGTTTGATTTTGAATGTGTGTTTGGATTTTTATTTCTCTTTCATTCAGATTAATTTTGGTTCATATTAATATTTGGTTCAGGTTGATATTCTGGGATATATTCAGATATGTGTTTGGCTTAGGGTCATGGTTAAAGTTTGGGTCTTTTTTGGCATTGCAGTTGGTGTTTACAATTTAGGGCTGAGTTTCTACTGAAGTTTAGAGTTCTGTTTTGATATTGTGGTTCATGTACCAGTTTGGGTTTCATTTTTGCATGGGTTGCTGTTTGGCTGTGTGCTCTAGTGTGGGTTTGGACTACCTCAGTGGGTTGTGTGTGTGTTATACTAGGTTTGGGGATAGGGTAGAAATTAGGTTTAGGACTGGAGGATGGGCTAGTGTACATGCTGGGGTAAGGGTTAGGATTAAGAGTGCTGAAAATTTTAAGGTACAATGTGGGAACAATTGAGGAGTAAGATTAGGAGTTAGGGTTAGAGTTTAATGTTTAAGGTTAGGGTTAGAGGTAGGATTAAGGTTAGGGTTAGGAGTAAGGGAAGGTGTAGAATTAGAGTTATAGGTAGAGGTTGGGGGAAGGGGAAAGTCAAAGTTAGTTTTTGGGTTAGAGGGTTAGGGTTTGGGTGAGGATTAGGGTTAGTTAGAATATATAGTTAGAATTTAAATCCCTGATTTTTGTACTCTGAGAATGAAAAATAGAATTAGGGGTAGAGTTACCATTTATGGTTAGTTAGACTTTAGGTTTCAGTTGGGATGAGGAATACTATTAGGGGATTAATATTAGGGCGTCAGGGTTAGAGCTAAAGTTTGGGGTTAGGGTAAGGTTTTAGGGTTAGGATATTTAATTAGGGTTAGGGGTTAGGATTAGGACTATAGTTTGCATTAGGGTAGGGTGAGGGTGAGGGTTAGGGGTTAAGGTTAGTGTTATTGTTAGTGATATCTTAGGGTTAGTTTTAGGTTTAGGTGAGCCTTAGGTTTAGTGTTAGGGTTGAGGAATTGTGAATGGTTTAGTATTAGTTTTACCTTATGCATTATGAATATGGATGGAGTTCAAGTACCTCATTGCTTAAGTGTGATTCTGAAAATTAGGTCAAGTATGTTCATGAGGATGAAAAATAGTGTTTGATTCCAGGTACCTGTGCATTGCAATGTAGGTGAAATGGGTGGTGCTTGGTTTGAGTATGGGGTTAGGCTTACCTATAGGGTTAGGAACAGTATCATGATTTCAGTACCCATGTATTTAAGTATGGGTTAGTGTTAGTGTTAATTATGGGGTTCAGGTAATGATTGGTTTAAGAATGTAAAATCTGGGTTCGGTTTCGTGGTACAGTTAGGTTTAGGCACAGGTTTTGAGTCAGTGCAAGTGCAGGAATTTCATTATCTGTGTATTGGAGTGTGGGTCTCATCTTTAGTATCAGCATTCAATTTGGACTTAGGCTTAGGAACAGTGTAAAATTTGAAGTATTGCTGTATGGGAAATTGGGAGTAAGGCTTAGGGCAGGATTAGGCTGAAGTATGGTGTCTGGGACATGGATGAAGCTTAATTACATAATAATTTAAGTGTGTGATCACAGGTTGAGCCAGGATTTTTATGAGGGTGAGGTAGAGTGTGGGATTCCAAGTATCTTAGCATTGCAGTGTAGCTACAATAAGTAGAGTTTGGCTCAAGTTTTGGTTTAGATTCAGCTGAGGTTTAGGCATAGAGTCAGAATTTCACTATCAATGTAATTGAGTATGTGCTTGAGTTTAGTGTTAGTGTTACTTTAAGATTAGGTTTAGGAATCATTTAGGAATGTAAGCACCTGGGTTGTCGCTCATGGTATGGTTGGGATTCGGGTTAGAGTTAGGGTTGGGTGAGTGATAGTCTTGGAATTTCAGTTACTGCGTATTGGGGTGTGGGTTTCATAGTTAGTGTCAACATTATATTTGGGCTGAGGGTTAGGAATAGTGTGGCTTTCAAGTACTGCTGTATTAGAGCTGGTGATTTCTGGTTAGGGTTAGGGTTAGGCTTAGGCTTGGTGAAAGGCATATGGATGCAATTGAAGTGCCTGATAATTTGAATTAGTGAATGTAGGTTAGGGCAAGGATTTTTATGAGCCTGAGATGTATGGTGGGGTTCCAAGTACCTGAGCATTGCAGTGCAGCTCTGATGGGTAGTGGGAGCTTCAGTGTGAGTATTAGGTTTAGGGTTAGAGTTTGGGTTTGGAATAGTGTTAGAGTTTTACTCCCAGTGTACTGCAGTTTGGATTGAATGTTTAATTTTAGCGTATATTGTAGGATAATGGGTAGCAGTCGTGTTCTATTCCACTTATCTAGGTTAGGGTTAGGGTAGGTTTAGGGTTAGGATTAAGGTTGGCTAAGTGTTAGCCTTGGAATTTAACTAGGTGCATGTTGCAGTGTAGGTTTCATAATGTTGCATTTAGATTGGGCATTAAGGTTAGGAATAGTGTAGTATTTCAGGCACCTCAGTATTGGACTGTGGGATTAATGGATTGGTTTAGGGTTAGGATTAGTTTTGGGGATAAGGAGCGTGCATTTTTTTAAGTTAGGATTTGCATTAGATTTGGCCTTAGGGCTAGGAGTAGAGTTGTATTTGAGTACCCCTGTATTGAAAGTCAGGAATCATGTTGACAGCTAGGGTTAGGGTTAGTTTTGGTGACAGGGATATGGATGGAACTAAATTACCTGATAATTTCTAAATAAGAATGAAAGTTATAGCAATGATTTTTATGGGGATGGGGTACACTGTGAGATGCCAAGTGCTTGGCACTGCATTGTTGATAAAATGTGCAGTGTTTGGGGGCTGGGGATTTAGCTCAGCGGTTCGGTGGCCTGCCTTGCAAGCGCAGTGACCTGAGTTCAATCCCTGGTACCACCACCACCACCACCAAGAACAACAACAACAACAACAACAACAACAACAACAAAAAACACACCAAAAAAAAAAACAAACCCAAGAAAAAATTTGCTATGTTTGGGTTGAGGGTAGGGTTAGTGTTAGGTTCAGGCTTAGGAATAGAGTGGAAAGTATACAACCTGTGTAGTGTAGTATGTGTTTGAGATTGAGTGTGGGAGTTAATTTGAGGTTCAGTGTTTTGAATGATACATGAATATAAGCATAGGTTTTAGGGTTAGGGTTGAGGATAGGGTTAGCATTAGGTTTATGGTGAGTGATAGCCTCGGAATTTCTCTACCAGATTATTGGAGAGTGGGTTTCATAATTAGTAGCAGCATTAAATTTGGTCTAAGGGTTAGCCAGAGTGCAGGATTAATAAACCACTATATTGGAACTTAGGAATCATGATGTCGGTTAGTGTTAGGGTTAGAATAGATGAGCGTGATATGGAAGGAATTCACGAACCTGATAATTGGTATGTGACAATGAAGGTTAGTGCACTGACTTTTTTGAGGGTGAGGTGTACTGTGTGTTTCCAAGGACCTGAGTATTACAGTTTGGTAATAATGGGTAGTATTTGGCTAGTGAGTAGAGTTAGACCTAGATTTAGGGGATGGAATATGCTCCCCATTTCTCTCCCTCTGTAGTTTAGTATGTGTATGAGGGTGAATGTTGATGTTAATTTGATGTTCAGTATTAGGAATGATGTAGGAATATAAGTACCCCTCTAGGGAGAGGGTTAGGGTTAAGGTTAGTATTAAGATTAGGGTGAGAGATAGCCTTGGAATTTCTCTACCTGGGCATTAGGGTGTGGGTTTCATAGTTAGTATCAGGATGAGATTTCACATTCAGGTTAGCTACAGTGCAGGATTTCAAGTAACGCCCTGTGGTAATTTAGGAATCAGGTTGTTGGTTAGGGTTAGGGTTAGGATTGGTGAGCATGATATGGAAGGAATTCATGTACCTGAAAATTTGCATGTGAGAATGAGGGTAAAGGCACTGACTTCTTGAGGGTGAGGTGTACTGTGGGGTTCCAAGGACCAGAGAATTGCAGTCTTTCTATAATGGGTAGTGAGTGGCTAGGGAGTATGGTTAGTACTAGATTTAGGGGATGCAAAAGGCTCCCTATTTCACTCCCTGTGTAGTGTAGTGTGTGTTTGAGGGTGAGAGTTTTGTTAATCTGAAGTTAATGTTAGGAAAGATATAGTCATATAAGTACCTGCTCGAGGGTTAGGGTTAGCATTAGGACTAGGGTGAGTGATAGCCTTGGAATTTCTCTACCTGGGTATTGGAGTGTGAGTTTCATATCAGTATCAGCATGAGATTTTGCCTTAGGGTTAGCCACAATGCAGCATTTCAAGTACTGTCCCATTGGAACTTGGGAATCCAATTGTTGGTTAGGGTTAGGGTTAGGATTGGTGAGCTTGATACAGAAGGAATTCACATACCTGATAATATGCATGTGAAAAGGAAGGTGAGGGCAATGACTTTTTTGAAGGTGGATATACTGTGGGTTTCCAAGGACCTGAATATTGTGGTCTGGATGTAATGAGTAGAGTGATTGGCTAGCAAGTAGGGTTAGATCTAGGTTTAGGGGATGGAATAGGCTCCCCATTTCACTCCCTGTGTGGTGCAGTGTGTGTTTGAGGGTGAGGGTTGGTGTTATTTTGACATTCAGTGTTAGGAATGATGTAGGAATATAAGTACCTCCTTGAGGATAAGGTTTAAGGTTAGAGTTAGGGTTAGGATTTTGAGAATCACCCTATGGCAAATTAGGAATCACGTTGTGGGTTAGGGTTATGGGTAGGATTGGGGAGGGTGATATGGAAGGAATGCAAGTACAGAGAGTTTGCATGTGAGAAGGAAAGTGAGGGCAGTGATGTTTTAGAAGTTGGGATGTACTGTGGCTTTCCAAAGGCCTGAAAATTGCGGTCTAAATATAAGGGTAGTGATTGCCAAGCGAGTAGGGTTAGAGCAGGATTTAGGGAATGGAAGAGGCTCTCCATTTCACTGCCTGTGTAGTGCAGTGCGTGTTTGATGGTGAGGGTTGTTGTTAATTTGTCGTTCAGTGTTATGTAATGTGTATGAATATAAGTACCTCCTCGAGGCGAGGTTCAGGGTGAGTGCTAGAGTTAGGATTAGAATTAGGTTGAGTCATAGCCTTGGAACATCTATTCCTGTGTATTGCAGTGTGGGTTTCATAGTTAGTATCAGCTTGAGACTGTGCCTTAGGGTTAGCCACAGTGTAGGATTTCAAGTATCACCCTATGGGAATTTAGGAATAAGGTTGTAGGTTAGGGTTAGGGTTAGGGTTAGGATTGGTGAGTGCCACAGGGAAGGATTTCATGTATCAGTTATTTTGCAAGTGAGAAGGCAGGTGAGAGCATTGACTTTTTTGAAGCTGGGATATACTGTGGCTTTGCAAAGTCCAGAACATTGCAGCCTATATATAATGTTTAGTGACTGGCTAGTTAGTAGGTTTATACCTAGATTTAGGGGTCAGAGTTGGCTCCCCATTTCACTCTCTTTGCTGTGTAGTGTGTGTTTGAGGGTGAGGGTTGGTGTTAATTTGACTTTCACTTTTAGAATGATGTAGGAATATAAGTACCTTCTCGAGGGTCAGGTTTAGGGTTAGTGTTGGGCTTAGGGTGAGTGACAGACTCGGAATTTCCTTATCTCTGAATTTGGTGTGGAATTCATAGTTAGTATCAGCATGAAATTGCACCTTAGGGTAGCCACAGTGCAGGATTTCAAATTCCACCCTGTGCGAACTTAGAAATCATGTTGTGGCTTCGAGTTAGGTTTAGGATCTGTGAGTGAATTACGGCAGGAATTCACATTCCACATAATTTGAATGTCAGAAGGAAGGTGAGGGCAGTGACTCTTTGAATTTGGGATGTGCTGTAGGTTTTGAAGGACATGAACATTGCGATCTATATATATTGGGTAATGATTGATTAACTAGCAGGGTTAGAGCTAGATTTAGGGGATAGAATAGAATTTCACTCTGTTTAGTGTAGTGTGTGTTTGCAGGTGAGGGTTGGTGTTTATTTGACGTTCTGTATTAGGAAACATGTAGGAATATAAGTACCTTGTCGAGTGTCTGGGTTAGAGTTAGGGTTGGCAATAGGATTAGGGTGAGTGATAGCCTTGGAATTTCTCTACGTTTGTACTGTGATGTAGGTTCCATAGTTAGTAACTGTATGAGATCGAGCTTTAGGGTTAGCAAAAGTGTAGGATTTCAAGTACCACCCTATGGGAACTTAGGAATCAGGTTGTGGGTTTGGGTTAGGGTTAGCATTGGTGAACGTGATACAGAAGGAGTTGAGGTACCAAATAATTTGCATGTGAGAAGGAAGGTGAGGGCAGTGACTTTTTAAAAGCTGGGTTGTACTGCACTGTTCCAAGCATTTGAGCATTGTGGTCTATATATAATGGGTAGAGATTGGCTAGTTAGTAGGTTTATAGCTAGATTTATGGGTCTGTGTTGGCTTCCTGTTTTACTATCTTTGCAGTGTAGTGTGTTTTTGAGGGTGAGCCCTGCTGATTTTTCAACAGGGTTGTGTCCCAAGTGAGGTTTTCTCAGTGACTTGATAACCATTCCTTTTCAGATGGCTGTATGCATACTGTGGAGAGCATGAGCACTCTGCATGAATTAATGTTCCTAAACTGTCTGCATAATGTACCCTGGGATGAGAGTGAATTCACTTCGTGGTAGTCTGCGGCTCCAAGTTGCACTGGAAGGAGGATGATGCCAGGTTGATCTCACAATGTGTCTAACAGGTACCAAATGTTTCACTGCATGCCAGCCATATGAGTGCAGGTCTCTTAGTTGCAAACTGTACCTCAACTGTCCAGTGTTTGAAGTCCAGGGGCATGGGAGTCTCACACTGTGACTAAGAGCTCCTCAAGTTTTTCCTGCCTTCAATTCATTATGAGTCTGACATATCTGCAATTCTAGGTAGAGCCCAATGTTTCACCTGTTTGATTCTGGGATGAGGGCAGGCTCAATGCATGGCTCAACAATTCACATAGTGGCCCTGGCTCATGGCTGCCATAAGTTCAGGCTCGCTGCACATTGTACAATGACTCTCCAGACCTCTGTATGATTGTTTGATTGAATGAATGTTCATTGAATGCCTAACCAGACTTAAATGTTACACTGCATGAAAGTTAGGTCTGTGTGAGCTCATTGTGTGTCTGATTGGCCTTCTCAATTCAGCTGCTTTTCTGCCGGTTTTGCGGACAGTGTCACTGCATTGCAAAATATTCCATAACCATATCCCTTGCTGAGACAGCCATGAGGGCTGGCTCACTGTGGAGCTAACTATTCCCCAAAATTTTTAAATGCAGAAAGGTATGAGTGATGACTCTCCCAGCGGTTAAGGGGTCCTAGTCATTCTGTGGGAAGCAGCTAAGATTGAATGCAGGTTCACTGCGTGTTTATTGGTGGCTGGAAACTTTTGCTATTTGATGTCTAGGGGAATGGCCTTCTTATTCAGTTCCTTTGCCTTGCTCCTTTGTTCACGAGGGTCAGGCAGGGACAAGGGTGTGCTCAGTGTGTGGCCAAATGGTCTTCATGGGAGCCCTGCCTATAAGCTGCACTGAGGGAAAACTTGCTGCGTGCTTACTGCTACTCGCAGACCTCTGTATGACTTTTCCATGAGGCAAGCATTTTTACATGCCTACTGATTCTTAAACCATTCACCAGGTGGCACGCAGGACTAGGGCAAGAGCACTGTTGGATGAGCCATCCACAGAGGACTGCTCCATAGCTGGCAGAGTGATGACATGTGGACTGCCTTGCTGACCACTCCATATGCAGTCTGCTGTAGTCAAGCTAGGCAGGGCAGTTTCAGCGTGTGCCTAAAGATTAACTAAAGATCAGGCAAATGCAGCAGAATAGGAGTGAGGGCTGTCTGTGTGATTATCAGGTCCTCAGTGGTCTGTGGGAGTCAAAACAGTGGGAATGTAGGCTCAGTGCATGGCTCTCCATTGTATATTTGTGTGCTATTTGCTGTCTTTGGCAACTCAGGCTGGCTGCAGGGCTAGGCCCTGCTCAATTTTCCACAAGTTGTAATCTGAAGTGATGGCAGGCTGAATGACTCATGAACCATTTCTTTTCAGGTGGTTGGCATCAGGCCTGGGTTAGTTTGGGTCACTGCATGACCAAGTGAACCTAAACGGTCTGCTGGAGGCCACCCTGGATGATCTGCTGCTCATCCTTCTGCTGGCTGGCTGGTTGTGCTTCATGCAGAATGATAAGAGGGAGGGCTCTCTGTGCTGCTAAACCATGCTAGGCCTTTTGCACGAGGCCAGTAGTGGGAAGGCAGGCTGAGAGCTTGGCTATCCATTTCTCAAAGGCTGGAATTTTGCAGGCTGCGTTGCTGGTGGTATCAATGGATGGCTATGCCCTGCCTAGTTTTCAACGGGGTTCTGTCCCAAAGGTGGTTTTCTCACGGACTCGATAACCATTCCTTTTCAGATGGCTGTATGAATGCTGTGGAGAGCATGAGCATTCTGCATGAATAAATGTTCCTAAATAGTCTGCTTGATGTAGTCTGGAATGAGAGTGAGCTCACTTTGTGCTAGTGTGCAGCTCAAAGTTCCACTGGAAGGAGGACGATGCCAGGTGGTTCTCACAATGCGTCTCACAGGTACTAAATGTTTCACTGCATGCCAGCCATATGAGTGCAGGTCTCTTAGTTGCAAACTGTACCTCAATTGTCCAGTGTTTGAAGTCCACGGGCATGGGAGTCTCACACTGTGACTAAGTGCTCCTCATGTTTGTCCTGCCTTCAAATCATTACAAGTCTGTCAATTCTAGGCACACCCCAATGTTTCACATTTTTGATTGTGGGATAAGGGCAGGTTCAATGCATGACTCATGAATTCACATAATTGCCCTGATCATGGCTGCAGCAAGTTCAGGCTCACGGCACATTGTACAATGACTCTCCAGATCTCTGTATTATTGTCTGTTTGACTGTGTGTTCACTGAATGCCTAACCGGTCATAAAAGTTCCAGTGTATGAAAGTTGGGTCTGCGTGAGCTCATTGTGTGTCTGACTGGCCTTCTCAAGCCTGCTGCTTTTCTGCCAGCTTGAGGACAGTCTCACTGCATTGTAAAATATTCCATAATCATATCCCTGGATGAGACAGAAGTGAGGGCTGGCTCACTGTGCAGCTAATTATTCCCCAAAGTTTGTTACATGCAGAAGGGTATGAGTGAGGACTCTCCCACCTGTTAAAGGGTCTAGTCATTCTGCAGGAGGCAGCTAAGATTGAATGCAGTTTCACTGCATGTTTATTGGTTGCTGAAACCATGTGCTATTTGATGTCTAGGGAAAGGGCCTCCTTACTCAGTTCATAAGTCCTGCTCCTTTGCTCACTAGGTGCAGGCAGGGACAAGGGTGTGCTCAGTGTGTGGCCAAATGGTCTTCATGGGGGCTCTGCCTGTATGCTGCATTGAGGGCATGCTTGTGGTGTGCTTACCACTACTCGCCAGACCAATGAATGAGTTTTCCATGTGGCAAGCATTTTTACATGCATACTGATTCTTAAACCATCCACCAGGGGGCGCGCAGGACCAGGGCAAGAGCACTGTTGGCTGACCAGTCCTCAGAGGACTGCTACATAGCTGGCAGAGTGATGACGTGGGGACTGCCTTGCTCACCACTCCATAAGCAGTCCACTGTAGTGAAGCTAGGCAGGGCAGTTTCAGCGTGTGCCTCAAGATTCATTAAATATCAGGTGAATGCAGCACAGTAGGAGTGAGGGCTCTCTGTGCTAGTAACAGGTCCTCAGTGGCCTGTGGGAGTCAAAACAGTGGGAATTCAGGCTCACTGCATGGCTCTCCATTGTATATGGGTGTGCTATTTTCTATCTTTGGCAACTCAGGCTGACTGCAGGGCTAGGCCCTGCTCATTTCTCCACAGGTTGTAGTCTGATGTGACGGCAGGCTGAATGACACATTAACCATTGCTTTTCAGGTGGTTGGCATCAGGACTGGGTTAGTTTGAGCACACTGCAGGACCAATTGAGCCTAAACTGTCTGCTGCAGGCAACCCTGGGTATCCTGCTGCTCATCCTCCTGCTGGCTGGCTGTAGCATATTGTGCTTCATGCAGAAAGATGTGAGTGAGGGCTCTCTGTGGTGCTAAACCACGCTAGGTATTTTGTGGTAGGCAGGTAGTGGGAATGTACGCTTACAGCGTGGCAATCCATTGTTCTATTGGGGGTCTTTTGCATGCTGCATCACTGGTGGTATCAATGCATGGCTATGCCCTGCTGATTTTTCAACAGGATTCTGTTCCAAGTGAGATTTTCTCACTGACTTGATAACCCTTTCTTTTTCCGATGGTTATATGCTTACTGTGAAGAGCATGAGCACTGTGCATGAATAATTGTTCCTAAACAGTCTGTTTCATGTAGCCTGGGATGAGAGTGACCTCACGTCATGCTAGTGTGCAGCTGAAAGTTGCACTGCAAGGAGTATGATGGCAGGTGGTTGTCACCATGCTTTGCACAGGTACTAAATGTTTCACTGCATGCCAGCCACATGAGTGCAGGTCTCTTAGTTGCAAACTGCACCTCAATTGTCCAGTGCTTGAAGTCCAGCACCCTGACAGTCTCACACTGTGACTAAGAGCTCCCCAGGTTTCTCTTCCTTCAATTCATTATGAGTCTGACATGTCTGCAATTCTAGGTAGAACTTAATGTTTCACCTGTTTGATTCCTGGATGAGCGCAGGCTCATGAATTCACACAGTGACCCTGGCTCATCGCTGTGCCATGTTCCAGCTCACTGCATATTGTACAATGATTCTCCAGACATCTGTATGATTGTTTGTTTAAGTGCATGTAAACTGAATGCCTAAGTGGGCTGAAATGTTCCACTGTATGAAAGTCAGGTCTGAGTGAGCTCATTGTGTGTCTGATTGGCTTTCTCAAGCCTGTTGCTTCTCTGCCAGCTTGAGGACTGTCTCACTGCCTTGCAAAATATTCCATAACCATATCCCTGGATGAGACAGCAGTGAGCTCTGGCTTACTATTCCCCAAAGTTTGTTACATGCATAAAGGTATGAGTGATGACTCTCCCAGCTGTTAAGGGATCCTAGTCATTCTGTGGGAAGCAGCCAAGATTTAATGCAGGCTCACTGCGTGTGTATTGGCAGCTCAAACCTTCTGCTAATTGATGTCTAGGGAAAGGGCCTTCTTATTCAGTTCCTATGCCCTGCTCCTTTTTCACTAGGTGCAGGCAGGGACAAGGGTGTGTTCAGAGTGTGGCCAAATGGTCTTCATGGGAGTCCTGCCTCCAAGTTGCACTGAGGGCAGTCATAGTGAATGAGCTCACCACTACTCGCCAGACCTCTGTATGACTTTTTGGTTAGGCAAGGATGTTTACATACCTACCGATTCTTAAACCATCCAGCAGGTGGCGCACAAGACCAGGGCATGAGCAATGTTGGCTGACCAGTCCTCAGAGGACTGCTCCATAGCTGGCAGTGTGATGTCAGGTGGACTGCATTGCTAACCACTCCATAAGCAGTCCGCTGTAGTGAAGCCAGGCAGGGCAGTTTCAGTATGTGCCTAAAGATGCACTGAAGTTCAGGCCAATGCAGCACAGTAGGAGTGAGGGCTCTCTGTGCTATTAACAGGTCCTCAGTGGTCTGTGGTAGTCAAAACAGTGGGAATGCAGGAGCACTGCATGGCTCTTCACTGTATACTTGTTTGCTGGTTGCTCTCTTTTGCAACACGGTCTGACTGCATGGCTAGGCCCTGCTCCTTTCTCCACAGGTTGCAGGCTGAAGTGACGGCAGGCTGACTGACTCATGAAGCATTCCTTTTCAGATGGTTGGCCTCAGGCTGGGTGAGCTTGAGCATACTCCAGGAGGAAATGAACCTAAACGATCTGCTGGAGGCTGCCCTGGATGATCTGCTGCTCATCTTTCTGCTAGGTTGATGGAGCAAGTTGTGCTTCATGCGGCATGATATGAATGAGGGCTCTTTGTGCTGGTGAACCATGCTAGGCACTTGGCGGGAGGCAGGTGGTGGGAATGCAGGCTTACATCATGGCAATCCATTCCTGAATGGCAGCCTTTTGCAGACTGCGTCGTTGGTGGTATCAATGCATGGCTATGCCCTGCTGATTTTTCTATAGGTGTCTGTTCATAGTGAGGGTTTTTTCACTGACTCAATAAATCGTCCTTGTCAGATGGCTGTATGCATGCTGCACAGAGCATGAACACTGCATGAATAATTGTTCCTAAATAGCCTGCTGGATGTAGCCTGGGATGAGAGTGAACTCACTTCATGCTAGTCTGCAGCTCAAAGATGCAGTGGAAGGAGAACGATGCCAGGTGGTTCACACAATACGTCTAAAAGGTACTAAATGTTTCACTGCATTCCAGTCATATGAGTGCAGGTCTCTTAGCTGCAAACTGGTCCTCAACCATCCCATGCTTCAAATCCAGGTGTCTGGCAGTCTCCTTGTGTGGAGATCTGTTCCTCAAGTTTCTCCTGCCTTCAGTATGTTAGGAGTCTGACATGTTTGCAATTCTATGTAGAACACAATGATCACCTGTTTGATCCTGGGACGAGGGCAGGTTCAATACATAGCTCACCAGTTCACATTGTTGCCCTTGCTTCCTGGCTGCATCAAGTTCAGGCTCACTGCATATTTTACAATGACTCTCCAGACCTCTGTATGATTGTTTGAGTGTGTGTTCACTGAATGCCTAACCAGTCTTAAATGTTCCACTGTATGAAAGCCAGGTCTGCGTGAGTTCATTGTGTGTCCCACTGGCTTTCTCAAGCCTTCTGCTTGTCTGCTGGTGAGGAGAGTCTCACTGCATTGTGAAATATTCTAGAACCATATCCCTGGCTGAGACAGCAGTGAGGGTTGGCTTTCCGTGCTGCTAACTCATCCCCAAAATGCCCTACATGCAGAAGGATATGATCGAGGGCTCTACTTGCTGTTAAGTGGTTCTATTCATTCTGCTGGGGCAGCTAAGATTGAATGCAGGCTCACTGCTTGTTTATTGGCTGCTTGAACCTTCTGCTATATGATGTCTAAGGGAAGGGCATTCTTACTCAGTGGCTATGCCCTGCTCATTTGTCCACTGGTTGCAGGCAGGGACAAAGGTGTGCATAATGTGCGGCCATAGGATCTTCACGGGACCCCTGTGTAAAATGTTAGTGAGTTCAGCATTGTTGCATGGCTTCAAAGTACTCTCCACACCCTCATATGCCTTTTGACTTGAGGCAAGGTTGTTTGCATGCTTACCCATTATTAAAACTTTCACTGGGTGCAGCCCGGAACCAGGGCAAGCACGCTGCTTGTCTCACCAATCCTCACAGCATCAATGTATAGCTAACGGGGTGAGGAGGTGCTCACTGGATTGCTAACCATTCCATAACTGGTGTACCGGAAGCAAGCAAGGCAGGACGGGCACATTGTGTGCCTAACCGGTGATCATATATCTGCTGAATGCTGAACAATAGTAGTGAGTGCTCTCTGTGCTCTTACCAGGTTCTCACTGGTCTGTGGGAGGTAATATAATGGGAATGAAGGCTCACTGTGTGCCTATCCATTGTACATTTGTCTGCTGGTAGCTATCTGCAGCAAATTAGGCTCACTGCATAGCTATGCCCTACTCATTTCTCCACAGGTTGTAGTCTTAGGTGAGGGCAGATTGACTCACTCATTAAGCATTTCTTTTCAGATGGCTGAATGTAGGCTGATGTGAGCAGGAGCACTCTGCAGGTCTAAAATAAATTATTATAATATTTTTAAATAGACCCATGCAATAGTTACTCCTAAATTTACATATCTGTAGGTAGGATTGAGGTTGTAACCAGGTTGGAAATTCATTTCTTGAAGTAGATCACTTGTCTAGTTAAACTGAATCTGAAATTTTAATGCTGTTATTCTTTGCCTTAATTTATTATAGTTCTTAGGAAATTTAAGACATTTTATTGTGCTAAAATTTAGATATAGTTTGTCAGAAAATTACATTTTATCTAATCTGAAAAATAATCCAGTTTAGAAAGAAAATTACCCAGAAAGAAAAACACAAAGGCAAAATATCTGCATCTTAGCCAATTTTATTTTAATGAATCTTTTTATGGAAAAACCTGGAGGATCAGTGTGTGCTTTCATGTATTTGGTGTATCATAATAAATCATCCCTTTTTAGTTACAGGCAACTAAAACATTATTAGGGAGATGTAAAATAGCACAAGCATTTTCTTTTTTCTTTTCCTCATTGAGTTTATTGGCACTTTTAAGGCATATAGTACAATTACATTGATCATTGAGATCTTGTAACTTCCCATGACAGGTGTCAGTTCGCATATTTTCCCCATACCCCCGTCCTCCCTTCACCCCCTCCACTCTTCCCAATTTACAAAAAGTTTGTTTCTATTATTTTTTCTCAGATTTTCTTTCCCTTATTTCCTTTCCCCTACCCTTCCCTCTCCCCCCAAACCTTCATCCCTTTTCTTCCTATTTCACATTGTCAGTTATACCATTTGGACCTTATTTACACTTTTAATTTCTCACACGAGAGAAACCATTCAGTATCATTTCACTTGAGTATGGCCTTAATATTCATCCATTTTTCTTTGAATGACTCTAGTTTCTCATTCTTTATGGCTGAGTAGTATTGCATTGTATAGAAAAGCTACATCTTCTTTGTTTAGTCTCCTACTGATGGGTAATTGGACTGTTTCCAAGTTTCAGCTATAACAAAATATGCCGCTATTGACAAGGGTGCACATGTATCAGTATGGTATGATTCTTTTAATTCTTTTGGAAAGATACCCAAAAGAGGGATAGCTGGGTCAAATGGAACCTCTAATCCTAGTTTGTTGATTATCTCCATATTGATTTCCATAGTGGTTGCACCAGTCTGTACTCCCACCAACAATGGAGAAGGGTTCCTTTCTCCCCATAAACCTGCCAACATGTGTTATTGGTTTATTGCTTGACAGCAGCCACTCTTTCTGGGGTGAGGTGGAATCTCAATGTTATTTTCATCTGCATCTTTCAAATGACCAGTGATGTGAAACATTATTTCATATATTTATTTGATACTTTTACTTCTTTGTCTGAGAAATGTCTGTTCATTTAAGATACTCATTTTTGAATTGGGTCTTTATATTTGGAGAGCCTGATTTTTATGAGTTCTTTATATATTCTAGATACTATTCCTTTGTCTGAGAAGCAGCTGTTACATTGTTTTACCACATTGTAGGTTGTCTCTTAGTTCTGTTGGTAGTTTCTTTTGCAGGGCAGAAACTTGCTAATGAGATGAAATCCCAGTTGTTGAATCTTTGTGCTAGTCCTCATGCTACTGAGAATTTGTTCATAAAGTCTTTTCCTATGCTGATGACTTCAAGAATTCTGCATAACTTACATTTCAGCAAATTTAGTGTTTCTTTTTTAATATTTAGGTCTTTAATCCACTTGGATTTTAGTTTAGTGCTTGGTGAAAGATAAGGGTCTAGTTTTAATCTTTGGCAGGTTGAAAGCCAGTTTTTCCAACAGCATTTATTAAGAGGCTCTCTTTCCTCCAGTGAGGATGTTTGGTTCCTTTGTAAAAAATGAGGTAGCTGAGTACATCTGGAATTGTTTCTGTATCTTCCAATCTATTCGATACACAGGTCTTTTTCTTTGCCAGTACCATGCTGTTTTTATCACAGTGGCTTTGTAGTATAGTTTCAAGTTGGGAATTGTTTTGAGCAGTTTATAACAGCTTTTTAAACACAACAGCAGTTTTAAAAAAAATAATCTAAAGTTATTTTTGTGGACAAATGGATCATGAATCTTGAATTCTATATTGATTCACAAAGACACCTCAGAATTACCTGAATCACAAATGGCTTGTATAATTTTAGATGTTGCTGA
>NW_022900936.1:0-207 GCF_012274545.1 Fukomys damarensis
ATCACACTTCAGAGTCCTAATACTAATAAAACATAAACATAGTGGCTTCTTCATATGAGTAAATGGTCCACATACTGGACCTAATTCGATGATATTATTCTCACTATGGCCTTTTAGTAAGTATATACTACTTATTCTGTGGTCTGCAATATCCACAATGTGGACTTCTCATACTAATATAAAATCTATATAGCAGCATTTTTTTTT
>NW_022900936.1:707-7236 GCF_012274545.1 Fukomys damarensis
GCTACCACCTAGGGAAGCCACACCCCAACAGCCAGGGAGAGAAACTGCCAGCCTATCACCCACTGGAATCCTGTCAGTCCCCAGCGCTAACAGTAGCCCTGGCCCGAGAGGAGGGACTTCTACTCCTACGTCATTCCTCAGCCTGGACGTCCAACGAACACCGACACCCACTGTCCAACGCTCAGGACACTACTCGGGGAGGAATGCGGGTCGGCCTATTCCGTCCCGGACATGGAGCGCTAACACTCCTCGCTGGCCAGTCGCTGCCCACTATAGCCAGGCCCCCATGGGCAGGTCCCGGGAAACACAGGAGGGACTTCTACTCCTACGTCATTCCTCAGCCTGGACGTCCAACGAACACCGACACCCACTGTCCAACGCTCAGGACACTACTCGGGGAGGAATGCGGGTCGGCCTATTCCGTCCCGGACATGGAGCGCTAACACTCCTCGCTGGCCAGTCGCTGCCCACTATAGCCAGGCCCCCATGGGCAGGTCCCGGGAAACACACTTTCGACCCCACCTTCCACCTTCAAGAAAATCCCAAAGCTATCCTTCTCTGGAATCCTCCGCCTAACCTTAACCCTTTCCCTGAGCCTCGAGGAGGGATTTACATTCCTACATCATTCCTAAATCTCAGGGTCCAATGAACATGAAGCCTTACCCTCCGTCACGCACTACACTGCACGGGGAGTCCCACAGGGAATCCGTTCCACCCCTAAATGTAGCTCTAACGCTAGACGATGGCCTGTCACTCCCGATTCTGTCAAGGCGGCAAGGCTCCGCTCCGAGGGAAAGCCACGGCACATCCTAACTTCACAAAAGTCACTGCCCTCACCGTACCTCTAACGCCCAAAATGTGTGCTGTGCGAATTCCTTCCGCATCGTGCTCACATGTCCTAACCCTAACCGTAAGCCACCACCTGATTCCTAAGCTCCCAGAAGGCGGTGCTTGAAAACCGGCACTGTGGCTGAGCCTAAGGCGCAATCTCATGCCGCTACTAACTAGGGAAGCCACGCGCCAATAGCCAGGGAGAGAAACTGCCAGCCTATCGCTCACCGGAATCCTATCCCTAGCGCTAACAGGAACCCTGACCCGAGAGGAGGGACTTCTACTCTGACATCATTAATCACCCTGGACGTCCAACTAGCACCGGCACCCACCATCCAGGCTCAGCACACTACTCAGTGAGGAAAATGAGGAGCCTATTCCATCCCCAAAATCCAGCGCTAACCCTCCCCGTGGGTCAGTCGCTGCCCACTATAGAGAGGCCTCCATGGGCAGGTCCCAGGAAACACACATTCGACCCCAGCTTCAAGAAAGGCTCTGCCCTCACCTTCCCTCGCACAGGCAAACTACCTGGAAGGTGAATTCCGTCCGGGTCATGCTCACCAATCCTAACTCTATCCCTAGCCCACAGCCTGATTCCTAGGTTGCCGTGGGGCGGCACTTGAAATCCTCCCCTGTTCTTAAGCCTCAGGTGCCATTTCACGTTTCCACTAACTAGGAAACGCACAGGCCGATACCCAGGTAGCGAAATTCCAAAGCTATCCTTCTCCGGAATCCTCCGCCTAACCTTAACCCTATCCCTGAGCCTCGAGGAGGGATTTACATTCCTACATCATTCCTAAAACTCAGGGTCCAGTGAGCACGAAGCCTTACCCTCCGCCACACACTACACTACACGTGGAGTCCAACGGGGAATGCGTTCCAGGCCCTAATGGAGCTCTAACTCTAGACGATGGCCCATCAATCCCGATTCTGTCAAGGCGTCAAGGCTTCGGTCCGAGGGAAAGCCAGGGCACATCCTAGCTTCACAAAAGTCACTGCCCTCACCTTACCTCTCACGCCCAAATTGTCTGCTGTGTGAATTCCTTCCGTGTCATGCTCACCTGTCCTAACCCTAACCCTAACCCACCACCTGATTTCTGCCTTCCCGGAGGGTGGTCCTCGACATCCTCCACTGTGGCTGAGCCTAAGGTGAAATCTCGTGCTGATACTAACTAGCAAAGCCGCACACCAATTCCCAGGTGGAGAAACTGCGAGGCTGACACTCACCTGGATCCTCATCCTAACGCTCACCCTCAGCCTGACCCCGGGGGGAGGGACTTACCCTCCTTCCCCATTGCGTACACTGAAGGTCACATGAACGGGGGTGTCCCGCCAGCTGAAATGTAGACGATGCGACACAGGGAGTAGAATGGGGAGCCTGTCCCGTCCACTTCATCGAGCTCTCACCCTACTCACTGGCCGGGCACTACCCACTAGAACTGCAGTGCGATGTGGAGGTCCATGGAATTGCCCAGTGCACCCCACCTTTGTGAAAGACACTGCCCTCACCTTCCCGCTGACACGCACCCTGCCCGGTAGGCGAATGCCTTCTGAATCACGCTCACCAACCCTAACCCTAATCCTAAGCCACCACCTGACTCCTAAGCTCCCAGAAGGCTGTCCTTGAAAAGCGGCACTGTGGCTGAGCCTAAGGCGCGATCTCATGCCGCTAATAACTAGGGAAGCCACACGCCAATAGCCAGGGAGAGAAACTGCCAGCCTATCGCTCACAGGAATCCTATCCCCAGCGCTAACAGGAATCCTGACCCGAGAGGAGGGACTTCTACTCCGATGTCATTCCTCACCCTGAACGCCCAACTACCACCGACACCCACTGTCCAGCGCTCAGGACACTACTCAGGGAGGAAAATGGGGGGCCTATTCCGTCCCCGAAATCCAGCGCTAACCCTCCTCACTGACCCGGCGCTGCCCACTATAGGGAGGCCTTCATGGGCAGGTCCCGGGAAACACACATTCGACCCCACCTTCAAGAAAGGCGCTGCCCTCACCTTCCCTCACACAGGCAAACTACTTGGCAGGTGAATTCCGTCCAGGTCATGCTCACCAATCCTAACCCTAACCTTAGCCCACAGGCTGATTCCTAGGTTACCGTGGGGCGGCACTTGAAATCCTCCCCTGTGCTTAAGCCTCAGGTGCGTCCCGGGAAACACACATTCGACCCCACCTTCAAGAAAGGCGCTGCCCTCACCTTCCCTCACACAGGCAAACTACTTGGCAGGTGAATTCCGTCCAGGTCATGCTCACCAATCCTAACCCTAACCTTAGCCCACAGGCTGATTCCTAGGTTACCGTGGGGCGGCACTTGAAATCCTCCCCTGTGCTTAAGCCTCAGGTGCCATCTCATGCTGATACTATAACACCCACAACAGAATACCCAGGTAGAAAAATTCCGTGGCTATCACTCACCCTAATCTTAACCCTAACCCTAAAGCTAACCTTGACACCAGAGGACGTACTTATAGTCATTCCTACATCATTCCTAACACTGAACGTCACATTAAATCAGCTCTCACTCTGAAACAAACATTACATGTCACTGCCCTCACCTTACCTCTCACACCCATATTGTCTGCTGTGTGAATTCCTTCCGTGTGGTGCTCACCTGTCATAACCCTAACCCTAAGCCACCACCTGATTCCTACCTTCCCGAAGGCGGTACTTGACATCCTCCACTGTGGCTGAGCCTAAGGTGAAATCTCATGCTGATACTAACTAGGAAAGCCGCACACCAATACCCAGGTGCGGAAACTGCGAGGCTGTCACTCACCGGGATCCTCATCCTAACCCTCACCTTCAGCCAGACCCCGGGGGGAGCGACTTACCTTCCTACGCCATGCGTACACTGACGGTCACATTCACGGGGGCGCCCCACCCCCTGAAATGTGGACGACGCGACGCAGGGAGTGGAATGGGGAGCCTGTCCCGTCCCCTTCATCGAGCTCTCACCCTACTCACTGGCCCGGCACTACCCAATAGAACTGCAGTACGATGTGGAGGAGGTCCATGGGAATGCCCAGTGCATCCCACCTTCAGGAAAGACTCTGCCCTCACCTTCCCGCTGACATGCACACTACCCCTTAGGCGAATTCTTTGTGGATCACGCTCACCAACCCTAACCCTAACCCTAAGCCACCACCTGATTCCTAAGCTCCCAGCAGGCGGTCCTTGAAATCCGGCACTGTGGCTGAGCCTAAAGCCTAAGGAAAATACCCAGGTGCGGAAACTGCGAGGCTGTCACTCACCGGGATCCTCATCCTAACCCTCACCTTCAGCCAGACCCCGGGGGGAGCGACTTACCTTCCTACGCCATGCGTACACTGACGGTCACATTCACGGGGGCGCCCCACCCCCTGAAATGTGGACGACGCGACGCAGGGAGTGGAATGGGGAGCCTGTCCCGTCCCCTTCATCGAGCTCTCACCCTACTCACTGGCCCGGCACTACCCAATAGAACTGCAGTACGATGTGGAGGAGGTCCATGGGAATGCCCAGTGCATCCCACCTTCAGGAAAGACTCTGCCCTCACCTTCCCGCTGACATGCACACTACCCCTTAGGCGAATTCTTTGTGGATCACGCTCACCAACCCTAACCCTAACCCTAAGCCACCACCTGATTCCTAAGCTCCCAGCAGGCGGTCCTTGAAATCCGGCACTGTGGCTGAGCCTAAGGAGCAATCTCATGCCGCTCCTAACTAGGGAAGCCACACTCCAATAGCCAGGGAGAGAAACTGCCAGCCTATCGCTCACCGGAATCCAATGCCAGCGCTAACAGGAATCCTGACCCAAGAGGAGGGACTTCTACTCCGACGTCATTCCTCACCCTGGACGTCCAACTCACACCGACACCCACCGTCTAGCGCTCAGGACACTGCCTCAGCCTCCTGAGTGCTGGGATTACACAGTTGCACCACCATGCCCAGCTTACAAATTTCATTTTCTTGTGTACTCAGTAGAATCAGTTGAGTTTAAGTAAATTTGGGGGGCACTAAGTGCGGTTTAATTGATCTATTTTGTTGTTGTTGTTGTTTTGTTTTATTGGGACTGGCGATGGAACTCAGGACCTTGCACTTGTGAAGCAAGAACTATAGATCAATTGGGCTGGGGATTTGAAATATAGATCAATTGGGCTGGGGGTTTAAATCCCCAGCCCAATTGATCTATATTTCTAACCGCATTGATCTATATTTCTAACCAAGTATCCCCAGCTAAATCCGGAGCTAAATCTCCAGCCCAATTGATTTATATTTGTAACCAAGTATCAGTCCTACAATATCGTGAACACAGAGATTTTCTGGTGGTTTCAGAGTTTCAGATCTTTCATTGATCCACTTTGAGAGTGTAATTTTGAAGTTCCAGCTTGAGTGAACATGTAAGTTGAAAGTTACTTTCAATGGAACGCATTGGTACAGAACGCACAGAATGCGGTGAGGAATGGAGAAGCAAGCTAAGCCTTGAGGACATGGACCTCTAGTGCAGGAGGCTGCCACAGAGCCTGAAAGAGCAGCCAGATAAGCAAGGTGAAGACCTCGAGCTTGTGGTCACAAAGCCTGGGAAAGAGAATGAGATTTCAAAGAGATAAGAGGTAGAGTTTTCTGAGGAACCACGTAAGACCACGAGACATAAATTCAGAAATGCATTCACTGAATGACTCATCGTCAAGTCTCTTAAATCCTTGACAAGTTTGACAGTGCACAGAGCAACTAAATGGTAATTTGGGAGTTCAATGAAATCGAGGACCAAGCTTTATTTCAAGATGGAAGATATGTGAAGCTAAAGGTATATAGCTCAGTGGTAAAGCACTTGCTTAGCATGCACTAGGCTGTGGGTTTGCTCACCAGAATACTCCTCCACCCATAGGTGGTAGGTACAGTATTTGATTGTCTGCAGATGTTAAGAGTACAATGGAAAGGCCAGGGATTTAGCTCAGTGGCATCACTGCCTGCCTCGCAAGTGCAAGGTCCTGAGTTCGATCCCCGGTACCACAAAAGAGTGTACAGTGGAGTTGAAGTTGATGTTGACGGTAAAGAAGAACCAAAGGATAATCCACAGAGTAAGATTCCTGACAAGAGAAATAGGGATCAGGCTATGAGTCCTTCATGGGGCACTTTTTCCCCTTAGGAAATGCATATTTGGAAACATTTTTTGTTTTCACAACAGAGATGGATCCAACTGACTGGTAGTGGGCAGAATCCAAGGATTTTGCTGAGCCTCCTGCAATGGACAAGGTACCCTACCTCCATTACAGTGACATCAGTGGTACCAAGGATGAAAAACTAGCAGAGTAGGAAGTATTGGCTCTAGGTAAGAAAGCAGATATTTCCTTGTTGGGAAAGTGAAAGAAGAAACCATACAGCATGCGGATTACTTTTTTTCGGCGGCGTAAAATCTAATCTTTCCATGAAAATGTGCTTTCAACCTCTACCACTGAGCGATGTATACCCTCTCCTTCGGCCAGACTTGTTTTTTTAACTTTAAATGTTTTCTTAGTGTATGATTGCATTACATAACGATTACACTCTTCCTGTGATGAATCTGAACACATGTATAGCACCTTTTAATTCTTTTTTCATTCCCTTACCTTCCCTCTTTCCTCCATCTCTTGGTCCCTTTCCCATTTCAAAAGAGCTTCCCGTTTCCTATTAGCATTTAATTTGCTCTTTCAGTGATTTGGAATTA
>NW_022900936.1:7412-10066 GCF_012274545.1 Fukomys damarensis
TTTTTTTTTTTTTTTTTGGCAAAATCTAATCTTTCCATGAAAATGTGCTTTCAACCTCTACCACTGAGTGATGTATACCCTCTCCTTCTGCGAGACATTTTTTTTAACTTTAAATTCTTTCTTAGTGTATGATTGCAGTACATAATGATTACACTCTTCGTGGGGGGAATCGGAACACATGTAGAGCACATTTTAATTCTTTTTTCATTCCCTTACCTTCCCTCTTTCCTCCATCTCTTGGTCACTTTCCGATTTCAAAAGAGCTTCCCGTTTCCTATTAGCATTTAGTTTGCTCTTTCAGTGATTTGGAACTACCGTATAAGAAAAACCACGCGGCACTTTAGCTTGTGTTATTTCGTGCTAAGTCTTTAGATTTTTCAGTTGCTGTGTGGGTTTAGTCAAGGATGAGCTTGGTTTGGACTCCAGCCTATGGCTGAATAGAAAGATGGGTGGTGAATGAGTCCTCTTCAGTTTCAATTAATTGCAGGAGTCAAAGATGAAAGGATATCATGCCAAGGATAGCTTAGTGTCCATCTGTAGACCCGGTGCCATGTCCGGGTCCTTGGAAATGCACAGTTCATCCCACCTTCATGAAAGACACTGCCCTCACCTTCCCGCTGAAACACAAACTACCTGCTAGGCGACTTCCTTCCGGATCACGCTCACCAAGCCTAACCCTAACCCTAAGCCACCACCTGATTAGACCCGGTGCCGTCCGGGTCCTTGGAAATGCACAGTTCATCCCACCTTCATGAAAGACACTGCCCTCACCTTCCCGCTGAAACACAAACTACCTGCTAGGCGACTTCCTTCCGGATCACGCTCACCAAGCCTAACCCTAACCCTAAGCCACCACCTGATTCCTAAGTCCCCAGGAGGCGGTCCTTGAAATCCGGCACTGTGGCTAAGCCTAAGGCGAAATCTCATGCGGCTACTAACTAGGAAACCCACACCGCAATAGCCAGGGAGAGAAACTGCCAGCCTATCACTCACTGGAATCCTATCCCCGACACTAACATGAACCCTGACACGAGAGGAGGGACTTATACTCCTACATCCTTCCTCACATTGTATGTGCAATTAACACCAACACACACGGTCCAACACTCGTGGCTCTACTCAGGGAGGAAAATGGGGGTCCTATTCCGTCCCCTAAGTCGAGGGGTAACCGTCCTCACTGGCCAATCGCTACCCATGATATCCAAGCCACCAATGACAGTTTCCGGGAAACACACATTCGACCCCACCTTCAAAAAACCGGTGCCCTCACCTTCCCTCGCACATGCAACCTACCTGGAAGGTGAATTCCTTCCATGTCATGCTCACCAATCCTAACCCTAACCCTAAACCCCAACCTGAATCCTAGGTTGCTGGAGGGCAGCACTTGAAATCCTCTCCTGTGGGTAGGCCTCAGGTGATATCTCATGCTGACAATAACTAGGAAACCCAATGCCTGATACCCAAGTAGCAAAATTCCAAAGCTATCCTTCTCCGGAATCCTCAGCCTAACCGTAACCCTATCCCTGACCCTCCATGAGGGACTTTCATTCCTACATCATTCCTAAAACTCAGGGTCCAATGAAGACAAAGCCTTGCCCTCGGTCCCACTCTACACTACACAGGGAGTCAAATGGGGAATCCATTCCATCCCCGAAATATAGCTGTAACACTATGCGATGGCCAATCACTACCTATTCTATCAAGGTGTCAATGCTCAGGTATGAGGGACAACCACAGTACATCCTAAGTTCACAAAAGTCACTGCCTTCGTTTTACCTCTCACCCACAAATTGTCTGCTGTGTGATTTCCTTCTGTGTCATGCTCACCTGTCCTAACCCTAACCCTAACCCACAACCTGATTCCTACCTTCCCAGGGGGCCTTCTTCGAATTCCTCCACTCTGGCTGAGCCTAAGGTGAAATCTCATGCTGATACTAACTAGGAAAGCCACACCCCAGTACCCAGGTACATAAATTCCGAGGCTACCACTCACTGGAATGCCATTCCTAACCCTAACCCTCAGCCTGACCCCGGAGGAGGGACTTAGCTTCCTATGTCATTCCGAACACGGAAGGTCCAATGAACAGGAGCCCCCAGCCCACTTCAATGTAGATGACACGACACAGGGAGTGGAATGGGGAGCCTGTCCTGTCCCCTTCATCGAGCTCTAACAATACTCGCTGGCCAGGCACTACCCATTATAACTATGGTGCCATGTCCAGGTCCTTGGAAATACACAGTTCATTCCACCTTCATGAAAGACACTGCCCTCAACTTCCCACTCACACACAACCTACCCGGCAGGCGAATTCCTTCTGGATCACGCTCACCAACCGTAACCCTAACCCTAAGCCACCACCTGATTCCTAAATTCCCAGAAGTCGCTCCTTAAAATCCGTCACTGTGGCTAAGCTTTAGGTGAAATCTCATGCTGCTACTAACTATTAATCCCACACCACAATAGCAAGGAGAGAAACTGGGAGCCTATCACTCACCGGAATCCTATCCCCAACACTAACAGGAACCCTGACCCGAGAAGAGGGAGTTATATTCCTACATCATTCCTCACACTGAACGTCCAATTAACACCAACACTCACCATCCAACCCTCATGGCACTACTCAGCGAGGAAAATGCGGTCCTATTCCGTCCCC
>NW_022900936.1:12654-21767 GCF_012274545.1 Fukomys damarensis
ACTACCTATTATATCAAGGCAGCAATTTCCATGTGAGTGGAAAACCACAGTCCATCCTACCTTCCAGAAATCAGTGCCCTCAACTTACTTCCCACATCCAAATTGTCTGGTATGTGAATTCCTTCCATATTATGCTCACCAGTGCTAACCCTAAACCTAAACCACAACCAGATTCCTAAGTCTCTGTAGGGCACTACTTGAAATCCTCCACAGTGGCTAAGCCTAAGGTAAAATCTCATGCAGATACTAACTAGGAAACCCAAACCCCAAAACCCAGCTAGAGAAACTCCAAGGCTATCACTCGCTGGAATCCTACTCTTAACCCTAATTCTAAGCCTGACCCTGGGGGAGGGACTTCTATTCTTACATCATTCCTAACACAGAAGGTCAAATGAACAAGAGCCCTCTCCCTCAAAGGTACACTACACTACACCGGGATTGAAATGGGGAGCTTGTTCGGTTCCCTAAATCTAGCTGTAAACCTACTCTGGCCAGTCACTATGCAATATATCTAGACCTCAATGTTCAGGTCCTTGGAAACACACATTTCATAACAACTTTTAAAAAGGTACTGCCCTCACCTTTCCTGTCACATGCAAACTATCTGGTATGTGAATTCCTTCTGTATCATTCTCACCAATCCTAAACCTAAAGCTAATCCACTACATGGTTCCCACGTTACCATAGGGAGGGACTTGAAATACAGCACTGTGGCTAAGAATAAGGTGAAATCTCATGCTGCTACTGACAAGGAAACCCACAGCCAATACCCAGGTAGAGAAATTCCAAGCCTATCACTCAGTGGAATCCTAGCCCTATCACCACCACTAACCCTGAATCTCAAGGAGGGACATATATTGTAACATCATCCTAACACTGAACGTCAAACTAACACCAACGCTCACTCTCAAACACACACTACACTACACTACACAGGGAGTGAAATGGGGAACTCATTCATCCCCAAAATCTAGCTGTAAACCTACTCACTTGGCAGTCACTACCCATATATCTAGGCCTCAATGTCAGGAGCTGGGAATAACACATTATTACCCACCTTCAGAAAAGACACTGCCCTCACCTTCCCACTCATATGCAAACTATCTAGAATGTGAATTCCCTCCTATTATATCCACACAACAATATTCAAGTGTATGAAAAACGACAGTCAATCCTATCTAGAAAAAAGTCACTGCCCTCAACTTAGCTCTCACACCCAAACAGTCTGCAATGTGAATTACTTCTGTATCATCCTCACCAGTCCTAACTCTACCCATAACGCACAGCCAAATTTGTATGTACCCATATGGCATTACAAGAAATCATCCATTGTGGCTAATTTTAAGGTGAAATCTCATGTTGATACTAACTAGGAAAGTCACATCCCAGGTACAAGGTAAAAAATTCCAAACTATCACTCACTGGAATCCTAATACTAAACCTAAGCCGAAGCCTAAGCTCAATCCAACACCAACCTGAACACTAACCCGGCAAGCCTAAGCCGTTACGGGAACCCTAACTGTAATCCCCGTAACCCTATCCCTAAACCTAATGGCAACTCCAACCCGAACACTAACTCTAAATCTCACCCAACCCGAACCCTAACCCCAACCCTATACAAAACCCTAAACCTAACTCAATCCTAACGAGAAAAATAACAATAAACCAGAATAATTGTCCTAATCCCTAATCCTTAAACTAACCCCCCAAAACCTAAACCTAACCACAAACCCAACCCCAAAACCATCACTAACCAAAACCAGTCCCCAACTGAAAACTATCTCCTAAACGTTCTCTGAACATCAACTTCACCCTTACGCTAAATCTAACCCTGTAACACTCACACTCACACTCGAACTCAAACTCTCAACCTCACACTCACCCTAAAACTAACCACTTAACCATAACCCTACACTAATACTCACCCAACGCTAATGCTAGCCCCATCCACAATGCCAACCCTAACCCTAACCCCTAACTCTAGTCCTAAATTTAAAACACAAATCCTAACCCTAAACATAGGCTTAGCCCCTAACCCTCACACTGAACCTAACGCTCTAATGTTCACCCTCACCCTAACACTAAACCCTAACCCTAACCCCAACCCCAAACTCAACCCCAACCCTAACCCTAACCCAACCCTAAGCCTAACCATAACCCTGACCCTACCCCTAACCCTAACCCTAAACCTAACCCTAACCCTATCTTGACTACACTGTACTGCTTATGGAGTGGTTACCAATGCATTCCACATGCCATCACTCTGCCAGCTATGTAACAGTTCTCTGAGGACTGGTCAGCCAATAGTGCTCTTGCCCTGGTCCTGCATGTCACCTGGTGGATGATTTTAGGATTGCTATGTGTGGAAACATGCTTGCTTCATGGAACAGTCACACAGAAGTCTGGCGAGTATTGCTAAGCATGCAACAAGACTGCTCTCAGTGCAGCTTATAGGCAGGGCTCCCTTGAGGACCATTTGGACACACAGTCAGCACACCCTTGCCCCTGTCTGCTCCTACTGAACAAAGGAGCAGTATCTAGGACCTGAATAACAAGGCTCTTCCCCTAGAAATCAAATACCAGAAGGTTCGAGCCACCAATAAAGACACTGAGAGCCTAAATTCAATGTTAGCTGCCTCCCGAAGAATGACTAGGACCCCTTAACAGCTGGGACAGTCTTCACTCATACCTTTCTGCATGTCACAAACTTTGGGAACTAGTTAGCTGCACAGTGACCCAGCTCTCATGGCTGTCTCCTAAAGGGATATGATTATGGAATATTTTGCAAAGCAGTGAGACTGTCCTCAAGCTGGCAGAGAAGCAGCAGGCTTGAGAAGGCCAGTCAGACACACCACAAGCCCATGCAGACCAGAATTTAGTACAGTGCAACATTTCAGACTGTTTAGGCATTCAGGGATCAGCAACTCAATGAAGCAAGCATACAGAGGACTGGAGAGTCATTGTACAATATGCAGTGAGACTGAACTTGCTGCAGCCATGAGCCAATGCCACTATGTGAATTGGTGAGCCATGCATTGAGAATACCCTCTCCCCAGGATCAAACAGGTGAAACATTGGGTTCTATGTAGAATTACAGACATATCAGAATCGTAACAAATTGAAGGAGGAAAAACAAGAGGAGTTCTGAGTCACAGTGTGAAACTGGGAGGCCTCTGGACTTCAAGCACTGGACAGTTGAGGTACATTTTGCAACTAAGTGAAATGCACTCATACAACTGGCATGCACTGAAATAATGAGTACCTTTTCGATGCATTGTGAGAACCACCTGGAGGCATCATCCTTCCAGTGAAACTTTGAGCTGCAGACTAGCACAAAGTCATTTCGCTCAAATCCCAGGCTACATGAAGCCGACTCTTTAGGAACAAATATACATGCAGAGTGTTCATGCTGTCCATAGCATGCATACAGCTGTCTGAAAAGGAATGGTTATCGAGTCAGTGAGAAAATCTCACTTGGGAGAGAACCCTGTTGAAAAATGAGCAGGGCATTGTCATGAATTGATACCACCAGGAACAGAGTTTGCAAAAGGCCCCCAAGTGAACAATGGATTGCCAAGCTCTCAGCCTGCATTCCAAGTACTCGCCTCCTGCAAAAGGCCTAGCATGGATTAGCAGCACAGAGAGCCCTCAGTCATAGTATTTTACATGAAGCCCAACATGCTCCATTTAGCCAGCTGAAGGATGATCACCAGACCATTAAGGGTTGCCTGCAGCAGACCATTTAGGTTCAATCAGTCTCTCAGTGTATTTAAACTAATCCAAACCTGATGTCAACCATGCAAAAAGGAATGGTTCAAGAGTCAGTCAGCCCACCATCACTTCAAAGTAAAAGCTGTTTAGAAATGAGCGTGGCCTAGTCATGAAGTCAGCCCGAGTTGCCAAAGATAGCAGATAGTACAACCAAATACTGTGGAGAGAGATGCAGTGAGCCTGCATTCCAACAGTTTTGTCTCAGACAGACTACTGAGGCGCTTTCAGTAGCACAGAGATACCTCACTCCAACTGTGCAGCATTTGCCTGATCTTCAGTGCATCATTAGGCCCATGCTGAAACTGCCCTGCCTAGTTTGACTCCAGCGCACTGCTTATGGACTTCTCAGCAATGCAGTCCACATGTCCTCACACTGCCAGCTATGCAGCAGTCCACTCAGGACTGGCCAGTCCACAGGGCTCTGGCCCTGGTCCTGCGAGCCACGTGTTGGACACTTTCGGGATCCTTAGGCATGCAAACAAGCTTGCACCATGGTACAGTCAGGCATAGAGAGGTCTGGTGAGTAGCGGGAAGCACGCAGCAAGTCTTTGCTTGGTGCAGCTTGTAGGCAGGGCTCCCATCAGAACCATTTGGCCACACAGTGAGCACACTCTTGTCACTGCCTGCCCCTCATGAGCAAAGGTGCAGAGTCTAGAACCTGAATAAGAAGACCCTTCCCCTAGATATCCAATGGCAGAAGGTTTGAGCAACCAATGAAGGTGCAAGGAGCATGCATTCAAATGTCGCTGCCTCTTACAGAACAACTTGGTACCCTTCACAGCTGGGAGAGCCATCACGCATACCTTTCAGCATGTCCCAAACTTTGGTGACTAGTCAGCTTCACAGGGAGCTAGCCCTCACTTGCTGTCTCCTCCTGGGATATGTTTATGGAATCTTTAGCTGTGCAGTGAGACTATGCTCAACCCGACAGGAAAGCAGCATGCTTCAGAAGGCCAGTGAGAGAGACCACAAGCTCACGCAGACCTGACTTTCATAGAGTGAAACATTTAGGACATTTTAGGCATTCAGGGAACACGCACACCGAGAAACGATCATACAGAGGTCTGGAGAGTCATTGGGCAACATGCAGTGAGCCAGAAGCTGCTCGCAGCCATGAGCCAGGGCCACGATGTGAACGGATAAGCCATGCAGTGAGCCTGCCCTCCTCCTGGAATTAAACAGGTGAATGCCTTGTGTTCGACCTAGCATTGCAGACACGTTAGAGTAATAACGCGTTGAAAGTGGGAGACACGTTAGAGTCATAAGGCACTGAAAGCTGCTAGACACAGTGTGAGCTGACCAGGCCTCTGGACTTCAAGCACTCCACAGGTGAGGTACTGCTTTGAACTAACAGACCTGCACTTATATGGTGCTCATGCATTGAAAACTTTCCTACCTGTTCGTCACATGGTGAGAACCCCGTGGCGTCGTCCTCCCTGCAGTGCAACGTGAAGGTGCAGACTGGCGGGAAGTGAGTTCACTGTCATCCCAGGCTCCGAACAGGAGACTGCTCAGGAACCATTACTCATGCAGAGTGCTCCTGCCCTCCAGAGCATGCATACAGCCACCTGAAAAGGAAGGGTTATGGAATCAGTGAGAAAACCTCCCATGGGAGAAATTCCCATTGAAAAATGAGCAGGGCATGGCCATGCATTGATACCACCAGAGACACAACACTGCTCAAGGCCCCCAATGGAACAATGGATGGCCAAGCATCCAGCTTGCATTCCCACTAGCTGCCTCCCTCAAAGGCCTACCATGGATTGGCTGCCCAGAGGGCCCTCACTCCTATCATTGTGCATGAAGCACAACCGGCTCCATCCAACCAGCCAAATGATGAGCACAAGATCATCCAGGCTTGCCATCTCCAGGCCCTTTAGGTTCCCTGGGGCCCACAGTGTGCTCACACTCACCCCAGCCTGATGCCAACCATCTGACAAGGAATGCTTCATGAGTCAGTCAGCCTGCCGTCACTTCAGCCTGCAACCTGTGGAGAAAGGAGCAGGGCCTAACCATGCAGTCAGCTTGAATTGCCAAAGATGGCAGACAGCACACCCCAATACAGTGAAGAGCCGTACAGTGAGCCTCCATTCCCATAGTTTTGACTCAGACAGACCACTGAGGCCCTTTCAATAGCCCACACAGAGCCCTCACTCCTACTGTGTGGCATTCACCTGATCTTCAGTGCATCTTTAGGCATATGCTGAAACTGACCTGTCTAGCTTGCCTCAAGTGGAATGCTGATGGAGTGCTTAGCAATGCAGTCCACTTGTCCTCACACTGCCAGCTATGCAGCAGTCCTCTGTGGGCTACAGCGCTTTGGCCCTAGTCCTGCGCGCCACCTGGTGGACGCTTTCAGGATCGGTAGTCACAGAAACATGCTTGCCTCATGGAAGAGTCAGTCATAGACAGGGCTGGTGAGTAGCGGGCAGCAATTCTGCCCTTGGTGCAGCTTCTTGGCATGGCTCTCATGAGGACCATTAGGCCACACAGGGAGCACACCCTTATCCCTGCTGGCCCCTCGTGAGCAAAGGCGCAGGGCCTGGTACCTGAATAAGAAGTTCCTTCCACTAGAAATCCAATGGCAGAAGGTTCGAAAGGCCAGTCAAGCCGCAGTGAGCCTGCATTCAGTCTTCGCTGCCTCCCAAAGAATGACTAGGACCCCTTCTTAGCTGGGAGAGCCATCACTCATACCTTTCTGCATGTCCCAAGCTATGGGGCCTAGTCAGCTGCACAGAGAGCCAGCCCTCACTTGCTGTCTCTTCAAGGGATGTGCTTATGGAATGTTTTGCCATGCCCTGAGACTGTCTGCAAGCCGGCAGGAATGCAGCAGGCTTCAGAAGGCCAGTCAGCCACACCAGGAGCTCACGGAGACCGGACTTTCATACAGTGGAACACTTCAGAGTGGTAAGGCATTCAGGAAACACGTACAGCAAGAAACAATCATACAGAGGTCTGGAGAGTCATTGGACAACAAGGAGTGAGCCTGAAGCTGCCTGCAGCCATGAGCCAGGGCCATGCTGTGAATGGGTCAGCCATGCATGGAGCCTGACCTACTCCCACAATCCAACAGGTGAAGACTTGGGTTCGACCTAGCATTGCAGACACATTAGAGTTGCAACGCATGGAACGCGAGAGCAAGATGAGGAGCTCCTAGACACAGTGTGAGCAGGCCAGGCCCCTGGATTTCAAGCACTCCACAAGTGAGGTACTGTTTGCTACTAAGAGACCTGCCTTCATAGGGCGGGTATGCAGTGAAAGCTTTGGTACCTGTCTGACACATGGTGAGAATCCCCTGGCATCATCCTCCTGGCAGTGCAACTTGGAGTTGCAGACTAGCGCGAAATGAGTTGACTCTCATCTGAGACACCATCCAGGAGACTGTTTAGAAGGAGGTACTCATGCAGAGTGATCCTGCTCTCCACAGCATGCAGACAACCACCTGAAAATGCAGGGTTATTGAATCATTGGGAAAGCCTCCCTTGGGACAGAACCCTGCTAAAACGTGAGCAGGGCATGGCCCTGCATTGATACCACGTGTGATGCCGCATGCTCAAGGGCCCCAGTGGAACAATGGATGGCCAGGCTCTCAGCCAGCATTCCCACTAGCTGCCTCCCACCAAAGGTCTAGCATGGATTGGCCACCCAGAGGGCTCTCTCTTGTATGATTTTGCATGAAACATAACTGGCTCACTCCAGATAGCCGAATAATGAGCAGCTCATCATCCAGGATAGCCAAGAGCAGTCTGATTACTTTCCCTGGAGCTCACAGTGCGCTCACACTCACCCCAGCCTGAGGCCAACCATCTGACAAGGAATGTTTCATGAGTCAGTCAGCCTGCCATCACTTCAGCCTACAATCTGTGGAGAATGGAGCAGTCCCTAGCCATGCAGTCAGCCTGACTTGCCAAAGATAGCAGATAGTACAACCAAATACAGTGGAGAGCCATGCAGTGAGCCTGCATTCCCACCATTTTGACTCCGACAGACCACTGAGGCCCTTTCAATAGCACAGAGATCCCTCACTCCAACTGTGTGGCATTCTCCTGATCTTCAGCGCATCTTTAGGCCGATGCTGAAACTGCCCTGCCTAGCTTGACTCCAGAGCACTGCTTATGGACTGCTCAGCAATGCAGTCCACATGTGCTCACACTGCCAGCTCTGCAGCAATCCTCTCAGGACTGGCCAGTTCACAGTGCCCTGGCCCTGGTACTGAGAGCCACGTGGTGGATGCTTTAAGGATCCTTAGGCATGCAAACATGCTTGCATCATGGTAGAGTCAGTTATACAGAGGTCTGGCGAGTAGCAGTTAACACGCAGCAAGTCTTCCCTTGGTGCAGCTTGTAGGCAGGGCTCCCATGAGAACCATTTGACCACACAGTGTCATTCAGTGTCATTCATTGTCGCTGTCTGCCCCTTGTGAACAAAGGCGCAGAGTCTAGGACCTGAATAAGAAGTCCCTTCCCCTAGACATCCAATGGCAGAAGGTTCGCACGACCAATGAAGATGCAGTGAGCCTACATTCAAACTTCGCTGCCTCCTACAGAACAACTAGGACCCCTTCACAGCTGGGAGATCCATCACTCATACCTTTCTGCATACCCCAAACTTTGGTGACTAGTCAGCTGCACAGGGAACTGGCCCTCACTTGCTGTCTCCTCCAGGGATATGCTTATGGAATATTTGGCCATGCAGTGAGACTGTCCTCAACCCGACCGGAAAGCAGCATGCTTGAGAAGGCCAGTCAGACACACCACAAGCTCACACAGACCTGACTTTCGTACAGTGGAACACTTCGGTCTGTTTAGGCATTCAGGGAACACACACACTGAGAAATGATCATACAAAGTTCTGGAGAGTCATTGTACCACAGGCAGTGAGCATGAAGCTGCCCGCAGCCACGAGCCAGGGTCATGCTGTGAATGGTTAAGCCATTCGTTGAGCCTGTCCTCCTACTGGAATTAAACAGGTGAGGCCTTGGGTTTGACGTAGCATTGCAGGCACATTAGAATCAATATGCATTGAAAGCAGGAGAACCTTAGGAGCTCCTACACACAGTGTGAGTCGGTTAGGCCCCTGGACTTCAAGCACTCCACAGGTGAGGTACTGTTTTCAACTAAGAGACCTGCACTCATACGGTGGTCATGCGGTGAAACCTTTCCTACCTGTTTGATGCATGGTGAGAACCACGTGGCATCGTCCTCCTTGCAGTACAACGTGGAGGTGCAGACTGGTGGGAAGTGAGTTCACTGTCATCCCAGGCTCCGAACAGGAGACTGTTCAGGAACCGCTACTCACACAGAGTGCTCCTGCTCTCCAGAGCATGCATACAGCCACATCTG
>NW_022900936.1:21851-38684 GCF_012274545.1 Fukomys damarensis
GACGCAACATTGCTCAAGGCCCCCAATGGAACAATGGATGGCCAAGCACTCAGCCTGCATTCCCACTAGCTGCCTCCCTCAAAGGCCTACCATGGATTGGCTGCCCAGAGGGCCCTCACTCCTATCATTGTGCATGAAGCACAAGCAGCTCTGTCCAACCAGCCAAATGATGAGCACAAGATCATCCAGGCTTGTCATCTCCAGGCCCTTTAGGTTCCCTGGGGCCCACAGTGTGCTCACACTCACCTCAGCCTGAGGCCAACCATCTGACAAGGAATGCTTCATGAGTCAGTCAGACTGCCGTCACTTCAGCCTGCAACCTGTGGAGAAAGGAGCAGGGCCTAGCCCTGCAGTCAGCTTGAATTGCCAAAGATGGCAGACAGCACACCCCAATACAGTGGAGAGCCATACAGTGAGCCTCCATTCCCATAGTTTTGACTCAGACAGACCACTGAGGCCCTTTCAATAGCTCACACAGAGCCCTCACTCCTACTGTGTGGCATTTACCTGATCTTCAGTGCATCTTTAGGCATATGCTGAAACTGCCCTGTCTAGCTTGCCTCAAGTGGAATGCTGATGGAGTGCTTAGCAATGCAGTCCACTTGTCCTCACACTGCCAGCTATGCAGCAGTCCTCTGAGGGCTGGCCAGCCCACAGTGCTTTGGCCCTGGTCCTGCGCACTACCTGGTGGACGCTTTCAGGATCGGTAGTCACGGAAACATGCTTGCCTCATGGAAGAGATAGTCATACAGAGGCCTGGTGAATCGCAGAGAGCACGCAGCAATTCTGCCCTCGGTGCAGCTTCTTGGCATGGAACTCACGAGGACCATTTGGCCACACAGTGAGCACACCCTTGTCCCTGTTGGCACCTCAGAACAAAGCTGCAGGGCCTAGTACATGAATAAGAAATTCCTTCCACTAGACATCCAATGGCAGAAGGTTCGAAAGGCCAATCAAGCTGCAGTGAGCCTGCATTCAATCTTCGCTGCCTCCCACAGAATGACAAGGACTCCTTCACAGCTGGGAGAGCCATCACTCATACCTTTCTGCATGTCCCAGAATTTGGGGACTAGTCAGCTGCACAGGGAGCTGGCCCTCCCTTGCTGTCCTCCAGGGATATGCTTATGGAATATTTTGCCCTGCAGTGATACAGTCCTCAAGCCAACAGGAAAGCAGCATGCCTGAGAAGGCCAGTCAGACACACCATGGTGTTCACGCAAACCTGACTTTCATACAGTGAAACATTTCAGACTGCTTTGGCATTCAGGGAACATGGATGTCACCAAGCGATCATTCAGAGGTCTGCAGAGTCATTGCACAACAGGCAGAGAGACTGAAGATGCCTGGAGGATAGGTCAGGTCCATGCTGTGAATCGGGAAGCCATGCTTTGAGCCTGTCCTCCTCCTGGAATCAAATAGGTTAAGCCTTGGTTTCAACCTAGCATTGCAGACACGTTAGCGACATCACACATTGAAAGCTGGAGAACCTTTAGGAGCTCCTAGACACTGTGTGTACTGGCCAGGCCCCTGAACTTCAATCACTCCACAGGTGAGGTACAGTTTGCAACAAAGAGACCTGCACTCATACAGCGGGCATGCAGTGAAACCTTTCATACCTATTCGACACATGGTGAGAACACTGTGGCATCGTCCTGCTTGCAGTGCAACTTGGAATTGCAGACTGGAGTGAAATGAGTTCACTCTCATCCCTGGTTCCACCCAGGAGACTGTGCAGGAACAGTTACTCATGCAGACTGCTTCTGCTCTAAACAGCATTCAGACAGCCACCTGAATAGGAAGGGCTATCGAATCAGTTAGAAAACCTCCCTTGGGAGAGAACTCTGCTGAAAAATGAGCAGCGCATGGCCATGTATCGATACCACCAGTGACACAGCATGCTCAAGGCCCCCAGTGGAACAATGAATGGCCAAGCTGTGAGCCTTTATTCCCACTGACTACCTCCCGCCAAAGGCCTAGCATGGATTGGCTACCCAGAGGGCCCTCACTCCTATCATTGTGCATGAAGCACAACTGGCTCCATCTAGCCAGCCAAATGATGAGCAGCACATCATCCAGGCTAGCCTCCCGCACGCAGTTCGCTTCCCTGGGGCCCGCAGTGCACTCACACTATCCCCAGCGTGAGGCCAACCATCTGACAAGGAATGCTTCATGAGTCAGCCAGCCTGCCGTCACTTCAACCTACAATCTGTGGAGAACGGAGCAGGGCCTAGCCATGCAGTCAGCCCGAGTTGCCAAAGATAGCAGACAGTACACCCAAATACAGTGGAGAGCCACGCAGGGAGCCTGCATTCCCAACATTTTGATTCAGACAGACCACTGAGTCCCTTTCAACAGCACAGAGATCCCTCACTCCAACTGTGCAGCATTCACCTGATCTTCAGCGCATCTTTAGCCCCATGCTGAAACTGCCCTGCCTAGGTAGATTCCAGAGGACTGCTTTTGGACTGCTTAGCAATGCAGTCCACATGTGCTCACACTGCCAGCTCTGCAGCACTCCTCTCAGGACTGGCCAGCCCACAGTGGTCTGGCCCTGGTCCTACGAGCCACCTGGTGGGTGCTTTAAGGATCCTTAGGCATGCAAACATGTTTGTGTCACAGTACAGTCAGTCATACAGAGGTCTGCTGAGTAGCGGTAAGCATGCAACAAGTCTTCCCTTGGTGCATCTTGTAGGCAGGGCTCCCATGAGAACCATTTGGCCACACAGTGAGCACACTCTCATCCCTGCCTGCCCCTCGTGAACAAAGGCACAGAGTCTAGGACCTGAATAAGAAGGCCCTTCCCCTAGACATCCAATGGCAGAAGGTTAGAGTGGCCAATGAAGGCACAGTTAGCCTGCATTCAAACTTCGCTGCCAACTAGAGAACAACTAGGACCCCTTCACAGCTGGAAGAGCCATCACTCATACCTTTCTGCATATCCCAAACTTTGGGTACTAGTCAGCTGCACAGGGAGCCAGCCCTTACTTGCTGTCTCCTCCAGGGATATGCTTATGGAATATTTGGCCATGCAGTGAGACTGTCCTCAACCCGACAGGAAAGCAGCATGCTTGAGAAGGCCAGTCAGACACACCATGAGCTCACCCAGACCTGACTTTCGTACAGTGGAACATTTTGAACTGTTTTGGCATTCAGAGAACCCGCACACTGCAAATCGATCATACAGAGGTCTGGAGAGTAATTGTACAACAGGCAGTGAGCCTGAAGCTGACTGCAGCCATGAGCCAGGGCCACTCTTTTAATGGTTAAGCCATGCACTGAGCCTGTCCTCCTCCTGGAATCAAAAGATGAAGCCTTGGGTTCGACCTAGCATTGCAGACACATTACAGTCATAACGCATTGAAAGCGGGAGAACCTTTAGAAGCTACTAGACACAGGGTGAGCTGGCCAGGCACTTGGACTTCAATTATAACACAGGTGAGGTACTGTTTTCAAATAAGAGACCTACACTCATATGGCGGTCATGCAGTGAAACCTTTCCTACCTGTTCGATGCATCGAGAGAACCCTGATATGTCGTCCTCCTTGCAGTGCAACTCAGAGTTGCAGACTGGAGTGAAGTGAGTTCACTCTCATCTCAGGCTCTGACCAGGAAAATGTCTAGGAACCATTACTCACGCACAGTGCTCCTGCTCTCCAGAGCATGCATACAGCCACCTGAAAAGAAAGGGTTATGGAATCAGTGAAAAAACCTCCCATGGGAGAAATTCCCATTGAAAACTGAGCAGGGCATGGCCATGCATTGACACCACCAGCAATGCAGCATGCTCAAGGCCCCCAATGGAACAATGGATGGCCAAGCACTCAGCCTGCATTCCCACTAGCTGCCTCCCTCAAAGGCCTACCATGGATTGGCTGCCCAGAGGGCCCTCACTCCTATCATTGTGCATGAAGCACAACTGGCTCCATCCAACCAGCCAAATGATGAGCACAAGATCATCCGGGCTTGCCATCTCCAGGCCCTTTAGGTTCCCTGGGGACCGCAGTGTGCTCATGCTAATCCCAGCCTGATGCCAAGCACCTGACAAGGAATGCTTCATGAATCAGTCAGACTGCCGTCACTTCAGCCTGCAACCTGTGGAGAAAGGAACAGGGACTAGCCATGTAGTCAGCCTGACTTGCCAAAGATAGCAAATAGCACACCCCAATACAGTAGAGAGCCATACAGTAAGCTTCCATTCCCATAGTTTTGACTCAGACAGACCACTGGGGCCCTTTCAATAGCCCACAGAGAGCCCTCACTCCTACTGTGCGGCATTCGGCTGATCTTCACTGCATCTTTAGGCCCATGAAGCAACTGCCCTGTCTAGCTTGACTCCAGTGGAATGCTGATGGAGTGCTTAGCAATGCAGTCCACTTGTCCTCACACTGCCAGCTATGCAGCAGTCCTCTGAGGGCTGGCCAGCCCACAGTGCTTTGGCCCTGGTCCTGGCGCCACCTGGTGGACGCTTTCAGGATTGGTAGTCATGGAAACATGCTTGCCTCCTGGAAGAGACAGTCATACAGAGGGCTGGTGAATAGCGGTAATCACGCAGCAATTCTCCCCTCTGTTTAGCTTCTAGGCATGGAACTCACGAGGACCATTTGGCCACACAGTGAGCACACCCTTGTCCCTGCTGGCACCTCAGAGCAAAGGCACAGGGCGTAGTACATAAATAAGAAGTTCCTTCCACTAGACATCCAATGGCAGAAGGTTCAAGCGGCCAATCAAGGTGCAGTGAGCCTGCATTCAATCTTCACTGCCTCCCACAGAATGACAAGGACTCCTTCACAGCTGGGAGAGCCATCACTCATACCTTTCTGCATGTCACAAACTTTGGAGACTAGTCAGCTGCACAGTGAGCCAGCCCTCATGGCTGTCTCCACCAGGGATAAGATTATGGAAAATTTGCAATGCACTGAGACTGTCCTCAAGCTGGCAGAAAAGCAGCAGGCTTGAGAAGACTAGTCAGACACACAACGAACTCATGCACACCTGAGTTTCATACAATGGAACATTTATGACTGGTTAGGTATTCAGTGAACACGCACTCTATGAAACAATCATACACAGGCCTGGAGAATCCTTGTACAATATGCAGTGAGCCTTAACTTATGTCAGCCATGAGCCTGGGACACTATGTGAATTGGTGAGCCATGCATTGAGCCTGCCCTCATCTGGGAATCAAACAGGTGAAACATTGGGTTCTACCTAGAATTGCAGACATGTCAGTCTCCTAAAGAATTGAAGGCAGGAGAAACTTGCGGAATTCTTAGTCACAGTGTGAGACTGCGAATCCCCTGGAATTCAAGCACTGGACAGTTGAATTACAGGTTGCACCTACAAGACCTGCACTCATATGGTTGGCATGCAGTGAAACATTTAGTACCTGTGCGAAGCATGGTGACAACCACCTGGATTTGTCCGCCTTGCACTGCAATGTTGAGCTGCACACTACAACGAAGTGAGCTCACTCTCATCCCAGGCTACATCAAGCAGATTATTTAGGAACAATTATTCATGCGGAGTGCTCATGCTCTCCACAGTATGCATACAGCCATCAGAAGAGCAATGGTTTTGGAGTCAGTGAGAAAACCTCACTTGGGACAGAACCCTGTTGAAAAAATGAGCAGGGCAGAGCCACACACTGAGACCATCAGCGACACAGCATGTAAAAGGCCCCAGATGAACAATGGATGGCCAAGCTCTCAGCTTGCCTTCCCACCACCTGCCTCCCACAAAAGGCCTAGCGTGCTTTAGCAGCACAGAGAGCCCTCCCTCCTATCATTCTGCATGAAGCACCACATGCTCCAGCTGGCCAGCCCAATGATGAGCAGAAGATCATCCAGGGTTGCCTCCAACAGACCGTTTAGGTTCCACTGGTCCTGCAGTGTGCTCAAAGTAACCCCAGCCTGATGCCAACCATCTGAAAAGGAATGGATCATGCATCAGTCAGCCTGCCGTCACTTCAGATTACAACCTCTGGAAAAATGAGCAGGGCCAATCCATTCCATCAGCCTGAGTGGCCAAAGATAGCAATAGCACACTCATATAATAAGGAGAGCCATGCAGTGCACCTGCATTCCCACTATTTGGGCTCCCGCAGACCCCTGAGGGCCTGTTAATAGCACAGACAGCCCTCACTCCTACTGTGTGGCATTCACCTGAACTTCAGTGCATCTTTAGGCCCATGCTGAAACTGCCCCGCCTAGCTTCACTTCAGCGGACTTCTTATTTAGTGCTTAGCAATGCAGTCCATGTGTCATCACTCTGTCAGCTATGTAGCAGTCCTCTGAGGACTGGTCAGCCAACAGTGCTCTTGCCCTGGTACTGCGCTCCACCTGGTGGATGTTTTGAGGATTGGTAGGCTTGTCGAAATGCTTGCCTCATGGAAAATTCCTACAGAGCTCTGGCCAGTAGTGGTAAGCATGCAGCAAGTCTGCCCTTGATGCAGCTTATAGGCAGGGCACCCATGAGGACCAATGGGCCACACAGTGAGCACACACTTGTCCCTGCCTACCCCTGCTGAACAAAGGAGCAGCGCATAGGAACTCAATAAGAAGGCCCATCCCCTAGACATCTAATAGCAGAAGGTTCGAGTGGCCAATAAACATGCACTGAGCCTGCATTCAATCTCAGCTGCCTCCTGCAGAATGACTAGGACCCCTTAACAGCTGGGAGACTCATCACTCATACCTTTCTGCATGTCACAAACTTCGGGGACTAGGTAGTTGAACAGTGACCCAGCCCTCATGGCTCTCTCCACCAGGGATAGGGTTATGGAATATTTTGCAATGCAGTGAGACTGTCCTCAAGCTGGAAGAAAAGCAACAGGCTTGAGAAGGCCAGTCAGACACACAACGAGCTCACGCACACCTGACTTTCATATAGTGGAACATTTAAGACTGGGTAGGCTTTCAGTGAACGTGCACTCAATCAAACAATCATACAGATGTCTGGAGAGGCATTGCACCATAGGCAGTGAGCCTGAACTTGCCCCAGCCATGAGCCAGGGCCACTATGTGAATTGCCGAGCCATGCATTGAGCCTGCCCTCATCCCGGAAGCAAACAGGTGAAACATTTGGTTCTACATAGAATTGCAGACATGTCAGTCTCATAACGAATTCAAGGCAGGATAAACCTTAGGAACTCTTAGTCATGGTGTGAGACTGCCAGGCCCCTGGACTTCAAGCACTGAACAGTTGAACTGTAGGTTGCAAGTATGAGACCTGCACTCATATAGCTGGCATGCAGTCAAACATTTACTACCTGTTAGAAGCACTGTGTGAAACACCTTGCCTGGTCCCCCTTCCAGGGCATACTTGAGGTGCATATAAGCATGAAGTGAGTTCTCTCTCACACCAGGCCACATCCATCAGGGTGTTTAGGAAGAATTACTCATGCAGAGTGCTCATGCTATCCACAGCATGCATGCAGCCAACTGAAAAGGAATGGTTATTGAGGCACTGAGAAAACCTCTCTTGGGACAGAACCCTCTTGGAAAATCAATAGGGCTAACTCTCAAAGCACACTACACTGTAAAGACAGTTAAACAGGGAGCCAACTCAGACCCCTAAATCTAGCTATAAACCTACTAACTGTCCAATCTCTAACCTTTATATATAGACCACAATGTTCAATTGCTTGAATCAGCACAGTTCAACCTAGCTTTAAAAATGTCACTTCCCTCACCTTCATTTTCACCTGAAAATAACTTGAACATGAAAACCTTCCGTACCATGCTCCCCATTCTTAAACCTAACCCTAACCCACAACTTTATTCCTAAATTCCCATATGGTGGAACTTGAAATCCTGCACTGTGGTTAAGCCTAAGGTAAAATCTCATGCTGATACTCACAATGAAACCCGCACCACGAAAACAAGGTAGAAAAATTCAAACTCTATCACTCGCCCTAAATATAACCCCAAACCTAACCATAAAATTCAACCTCAAGAAGGTACTTATATTCGTACATCATTCCTAAAACTGAATGTCAAATTAACACCAACCCTTACCCTTAAACAAAAACTACACTACAGAGGAAGTGAAATGGAGAGTCAACTCTGTACCCAAAATCTAGTTAGAACCATGCTAACTAGCCAATCACTACCCATTATATAGAGACAGCAATGTTCAAGTGCTTGGAAATGCACAGTACATCCGAACTTCAAAAAAGTCACTGCTCTCACTTTCCTTCTTGCATGCAAATTATGCGGTAGGTGATTTCCTCCTATGTCATGCTCCCCAATCTTACCCCTAACCCTAACCCACAACGTGATTCCTAATTTGCCATAAGTCGATACTCAAAATCATGCACTGTGCATAAACCTAACATGCAATCTCATGCTGATCCTAACTATGAAAACCACACCGCAATTCCCAGGTAGAGAAATTCCAAGGCTATCACTCACCCTAATCCTAACCCTAACCCAAACTTCAACCAGACCCTCGAGAAGATACTTATATTCCTACATCATTCCTAGCACTGAACATCAAATTTACACCAACACTCACCCTCAAACACACACTACGCTACACAGAGAGTGAAATGCGAAGACTATTCCATCCCATACATCTAGCTGTAACCCTACTTGCTAGCTAATCTAGACCCATTATGTCCAGACTGCAATGTTCAGGTCATTGGCAACCCACAGGACATCCCCCCTTCAAGAAAGTCACTGCCCTCTCCTTCCTTCTCAAAAGTACATTATCTGATACATGAATTCCTTCCTTATCATGCTCAGCAATCCTAAACCTAACCATAATCCACAGCCTGATTCCTCACGTCCTATAGGGCAGTACTTGAAATCCTGCTCTTTAGTTCATCCTAAGTTGAAATGTCATGCTGATACTATATAAGAAACCCACATCCCAATACCCAGGTAGAGAATTTCAAGGCTATCACTCACTGTAATCCTAACCCTAACCCTAAACCTAAACCTGACCCTCTGGGATATACTTACATTCCTAGATCATTCCGAACACTGAACGACAAATTACCACGAATCCTCACCCTCACAAACACACTACAATACACAGGGAGTGAAATGGAGAGCCTATTCCACCCCCTAAGGTTAGCTGTAACCCTACTCGCTAACCAATCACTACCCATTACATGCAGACCACAATGTTCAGGTCCTTAGAAACTCATAGGACATCCCACCTTCCAAATAGTCACTGCCCTCACCTTCCTTCTTACAGCCAAATTATCTGGTTACTGAATTCCTTCCAAATCAGGCTCAGCAATCTTCACCCTATTCCTAACCCACAACCTGATTCCTAAGTTCCCATAGGGCTGTACATGAAATCTTGCCTTATTGATAACAATAAGGAAAAAAATCTCATGCTGACACTAACAATAAAATGCACTCAAATATCCAGGTAGAGATATTCAAAGGCTATCTCACCCTAATCCAAACACGAACGCTAACGCTACCCCTGACCCTTAAGGAGGTAGTGATATTCCTACCTTATTTCTAACACTGAATGTGAAATTAACACCAACCCTCAAACATACACTACACTACACAGAGAGTGAAATGGGGAGCCTATACCATCTGCTAACTCTAGCTCTGAACCTACTTGCTCACCAATCACTACCCATTATTTCTTGGCCACAATGTTCAAGTCCTTAAAAACAACAGTAGATACTACTTTCAAAATGTCAAATCCCACACCTTAACTCTCACAAAGAAATTATTTGGTACGTGAATTCCTTCAATATCATGCTCGCCAATCCTAACCCTATCACTAACACTCAACGTAATCCTCACCCTCAACCTAACCCTACCCTAACCCTAACTCTAACCCCTAACCCTCTAACCCTAAGCCTGACCACAACCCCAACCCTAACACAAACATTAAGACACAACAGTATACCTAAAGGTAACCACTAACCCAAATACTAAACATAACACCTAAGCCCCTAACCTTTAAAATAACCTTAAATTTAATGCTAATCCGTTTAACCCGAGCCGCAAACCGCAAAAACAACCACAATCACAGCAGTAACTCTAACTCCAACACCTATCCCTAACAATAACCTAACCATAACCTTAACACCAACCCAAAGCCAGACGTAAACCACCAATCTAACCCTAAACACTAACCATAACATGAAACTTAATCCCCAACCCGAACCCCAACATGCATCCCTTGCACTAACACAACCCAATAATGCTAGCAATAATGCTAGGATTAACCCTACCCATAATCCCAACCCCTAATCCTAAACCAAATCCCAAACACTAACTATAAACCCACCCCTAACCATAACTCTAACCTATAACCATAAACCTAACATAACCACAAACGCAACAACAACAACATTAAACTTTACCTGCACACTAGCCCCTAACCTTAACTCTAACCTCTAACCCCTAACCCTATCCCCTAACCCTACCCTTAACCCCTAACCCTAACCGGTAACCCCTATCCCTAACTCTAACCCAACCCTAACCCTAAATCAAATTATTAGGCACTTGAATTACATCCATGTCCCTTTCACCAAGCCTACCCCTAAACCTAACCTTAAACACTATTTCCAAGTACAAATACAGTGGTACTTGAAATCCCACACTATTCATAAAGTTCAGGCCAAAGGTAATGCTGACACTAATTGTGGAACTCAAAATCCTATACCCAGTAACTGAAATTCGCAGATTATCACTCACCAAAACCTAACCCTAAGCCTCACTATAGCAAGAACCCTAGCCCAGATGCTTACGTTCTTAAATTATTCCCAACCCTAATCCTAAAATTAACAATAACACTAAACTCAAACTCATACTTCACTACATACCTAGTGAAATTGTGACACTATGCCTAACCCTAAGTAGAATCCTCACCCTAATCTTAAGCCAAACTATAAATCCTAGATACACCACAATGCTCAGGTACTTGGAACCAAATACTCTACCTCATCACCATAAAACTCCTGGCCCTAACCTGCAATCTCACACTCAAATTATCGTGTAAGTGAGTTCCATCCATGTCCAAGACACCATCCCACAACCTAATCCTTATCCTAAGCCTTACTCCCAAGATCCTATAGAGTGGTACTTGAAATTCTACACTATTCCTAACCCTAAGGCCCAATCCAATGCTGATATTAACTATCAGACTCACAAACCAATACACAGGAACTGAAATTCCTACACTCTCACTGAGCCCAACATAAAGTCTAACCAAGACCTGACCACGATTCATACCCAGGTACATACACTACTGAAACAATCCTAACTCAAACCATAAAATTAACAGTAACACTAACAATCTAACAATCTAACAACACTAACTACAGTACACAGGGGGTGAAATTCCTAAACTATTCCTAACCCTAACCCTAACCCTAACCTATACTCATCCCAAGCACTACCCATTATGTCTGCAATGCTCAAGTACCTGGAATCCCATACTATTCCTCACCCTCATGCACATAGTTGCCCTATGCTTCACACTCACACTGCAGTCATCAGGTAATTAAACTCCATCCATATTGATAATGCCTAACCTAACCCTAATACTACACCTGTTGCAAAACCTCAATTCTAATGCTAACAATAAAGGCTAAACTTAAGCCTAACCCAAAACCTATCACCTCACCCAAAAGCTAATTCCATCAGTATCTCTAAACCCTCAACCCTATCCCTACCCAGCCGAACAGCTACCCCAAACATGACCCTAACAATATCCCAGTTTCACGCATTCTAACACCACTCCCAAAGCTAACCCTAAAATTTACAGTAACACTCACTTTCAAACCCATACTGCAACACAGAAGAAGTGAAATTCCTGCATGATTTCTAACCCTAAGCCTAATCTAAGCCCTAATGCTAACTCCAACAGTACTTATCAGAGCTACACTGCAATGCTCTGGTACTTGGAATCCAACACTATTCCTCTCCCTCAGAAAAATCCTTTCCCTAAGTGTCATACTCACACTCCAATTACAAGGTACTTCAATGCCTTCCATATTCTTATCCCCAAAACTAATCCTAATCCTAAACAAATCCCTTAATCCCACATTCCAATACTGAGGTGCTTGAAATACTACACTATTCCTAATCCTAATGCCAAATATAATCATGATACAAACTATTAAAAACACACTGCAGCATATAGGTATTTAAATTCCAAGACTAAGGTTTACCCCAACCTTAACCCTAAATGTAAACCTACCCTAACCCTAACGTAGGTACCTGCAATCCCACACCACTGCTACCCATAATCCAGCAATTTACACTAACATTAAACATTCAATCTACACTCCAGTAAACTTGGTGTGAAAGTCTTAACCTACACCTAACACAAGGTCAAGTCATTCAACTAAAACTAACACTAAAGTTAACACGATCCATCTGAGCTCCACTACAATGTTCAGATACTTGGAATATCACAGTATACCTCAGGCACATAAAAATCCTTCTCCTAACCTTCAATCACAAACTAAAATTATCAGGCACTTGAATTTCATCCTTATCCTTTCACCAAGCCTAACCCTAACCCTAAACCGAAACACTATTCCCCAGTTCCAAAACAGTATAACTTGAAATCCCACACTATTCCTAAACTTTATGCCAAATCTAATGCTGAAACTATGAAACCCACACTCCAATAACCAGGAAAGGAAATGCAAAGATTATCACCCCAGCCCTAACCCTAACCCTAAAAGTATCATGAACCCTAACCCAGGTGCTTACATTCCTAAATGATTCCAAAACCTAATCCTAAAATTAACATGAAAACTACTCAGACCCATACTCCACTACAAGGTAGTGAAATTCTGACTCTATGCCTAAACCTAAGCTGAAATCTAATTCTAAATATAAGGCAAACTTGATGAATCCTTTCTAAACTGCAATGCTCAAGTACTTGGAATCCCAAACTCTGCCTCAACCTCATAAATATACTGGCTCTAAACTACAATCTCACATGCAAATGATCCTGTAATTGGATTCCATCCATGTCACAGACCCCATACATCAACCCAATACTTAACCAAAGCCTTAATCCCAAATTCCATTACAGCGGTACTTGAAATCCAAAACTATTCTAAGCCGGAGACCAAATCAAATGCTGATATTAAATATGAGACTCACACTATGATACAAAGATACTGAAATTTCTACACTCTCACTGACTCCAACCTCAAGCCTAACCCTATCACTGCGATGAAACCTAAGCCAGTTACATTCCCAAAACAATCCTCATCCAAACCTTAAAATTAACACTTACAATAAACATCTAATCAATACTCCAGTACACAGGGGCTGAAATTCAAACAATGTTCAATACACTCAAGCCAATTGCAATGATCATGGAACTGGATTCCAACAGTACTCCTCACCTTCCTGAACATAATTGCCCTAATCTTCTCACTCACACTGCAATCATCAGGCACTAGAACTGCATCCATATTCATAATGCCTAACCTAATCCTAATTCTAAATCTGCCCCAAAATCTCAACCATAAAGCTATCCCTAAAGGCTAACAGTAACACTAAACTAAACACTAAGGAAAATCCTAAAGTCTAAACCTAAATCTAACAGTAACTCTACCCTAATGCTAACCCTAATGCTAACCCTAACCCATATCCCTCACAATAACCCTAAAACCTTATTCCCCTAACCCTAATCCTATCCTCTAACACTAACCCTAAACACTAATCATCACTCTAAATCTAAATAAATTTAATCCAAACTCTTACACTAACTCTAACTCTAACCCTAACCCTGACACTCACCCTAACTCTAACCCAAACTCTAATCCTAACACTAAGCCCTAACTCTAATTAAATATTCTAACCCTAACACTAAAGCTTAACCTAACCCCAAATGTGAGTCCTAACCATAACTCCCTAACTTTAATCCCTTACTATTATCCCTAATGCCAACCAAAACCTAAAGTCTAACTCACCATAAATGGTAACTCTAACCCTAATTCTGTTTTTCATTTTCAGAATACAAAAACCAGAGAATTAAATTCTAACTATATATTTAACCCTATCCCTAATACCAAACCTCAGCCAAACCCTAGCCCTCTAATCCAAAACCTAAATTTAACTTCCCCCTCTCCCAACCTCTACCTATAGCTCTAATCCTTCCCTTACTCCTAACCCTAACCTTAATCCTACCTCTAACCCTAACCTTAAATGTTAAACTTTAACCCTAACCCCTAATATTAATCCTCAATTGTTCCCCCATTGTACCTTAAACTTTTCAGTACTCTTAATCCTATCCATAACCCCAGCATGCACACTAACCCATCCTCCAGTCCTAAACTGAACTTCTACCCTATCCCAAAACCTAGTGTAACACACACACACATACACACACACACACACACACACACATACACACACACACCACTCACTAAGGTAATCCAAATCACCAGGAGATCACACAGCCAAACAGCATCCCATGCAAATATTAAACCCAAACTGGTACACAAACCACAATATCAAAATGGAATCCCTAAACTTCAATAGAAACTCAGCCCTAAACTATAAACACCAACTGTTATGCCAAAAAACACCCAAACTTTGACCATAACCCTAAACCAAACACATATCTGAATATATCCCAGAATATCAACCTGTACCAAATATTAACATGAAGCAAATATTAATCTGAACCAAACACAAACACAAATCCAAAATCAAACCCTAATGGCAAACCAGAACACAAATCCACAAACCTACTGGGACATGAACCCTGTACCTCTCATGACCAAAACAAACACAAGTACATACACAAATCTGAATACAAAACCAGAATGGAACCCAAACATAAAACTGAACATGTTCTTGGACATGAAGTGTAACACAATCATAAATCTGAATCTTAGCATCAACCAGAACACAAAGGTCAAACCGAGTATCATGTACTTCACAAAACTAACCTGCTGAAGATTAAAACTAAACCTATATATCTCTTCATGAACTAGACTAAAATTGAAGTGGATTAAAGACTTAACTACTAAAACAGAAACACTAAACTTGCTGGAAGATAAGTTAGGTAGAACTCTCCAAAACACTGGCATAGGAAAAATCTTTATAAACAAATCCTCAGAAGCATGGGAACTAGCACAAAGAATCAACAACTGGGATCTCATTTTATTAAAAAGATTCTGCACTGCAACAGAAACCAGCAATCGAGCTAAGAGACAACCTACAACGTCGAAAAAATGTTACCAGCTATTCCTCATACAAAGTCTACTAAATAGAATATATAAAGAACTCAAAAAACTCAGGCCACCACCAAATATAAAGATCCAATTCAAAAATGGGCATCTGAAATGATCAAACATATCTCAGACAAACAAGCAAAAGATGATAATAAATACATAAAAAAATGTTCAACAACACTGGTCATTCAAGAGATGTAGATGAAAACAACATAGAATTCACCTCACCCCACAAAGAATGGCTAACAAGAAATTAACCAATAAATTTGCTGGTGGGTTATGGGGAGAGAGGAACCCTTCTCTATTGTTGGTGGGAGTGAAGACTGGTGCAACCACTGTGGAAAGCAAAAAGGAGATACCTGAAAATAAACCTAGGATTAGAGGTTCCTTTGGCCCAGCTATCCTTCTGCTGGGTATCTTTCTAAAAGAATTAAAGAATCATACCACAGCAATTAAGTGCACTCAGGTCTATAGCAGCACATTTTGTAATAGCTAAAATTTGGAAACAGCCCAATTGCCCTTCAACTGGAGACTGGAGAAAGATGTTGTTGTTTCTTTATAAAATAGAGTACTACTCATCCATAAAGAAGGATAAACTAGAGACATTAATAGCTAAATGGATGAATATTGAGGCCATACTCTTATGTGAAATAAATAGGACACACGTGTAAAATACCATATAGTTTTTCTGGTGTGAAAAGCAAAGTGTAAGTAGGATTCAAATTTTACAACTGATAATGTGAAATAGGAAGAAAAGGGCTAAAGGAGTAGGGGAAGTGGGAAGGGTAGGGCAAAGAAGGAAGGGAAAATAAAAAATACAAGAAAAGGAAAAAATGGTAACAAAGATTTTGTAAATATGGAAGGGTGCAGGGGGTGAAGGGAGGGCAGGAATATGGGGAAAAATGAGAGCAAAGATACATCATGTAAAGGTACAAGGTCCCACTGATGAATGTAACTTTACTGTACAACAAAAAAGTACCAATACCCAGTGAAAAAAATTTAATTCACAAAAGTAGTTATCAATTATCTTGATATATCAATGATGCATCAATTATATATATATATATATTGTGTATCTACTGCATATCAATTATGTAAAATTAATAGATTATGCATTACCAATATTCCTCATTTATTGACCAGGTTCTGTTCCTGTGACTGTCATTAAATGAATTGTTCAATAGATTAGAAAATGAATATAGTATGTACAGTACAATATTTAGAACAAAAAAAGGGTTAAAGGAAATTCCAATTCGATGACACTTTCAATCGCACAACTCTTACATATATCACTGTAATATATAGAAGAATAAAAACTACATTTCTTTAACATATAGTACAACCAACACATTTTACAGTACTGTATAAAAAACATGTACTGCACCCCCCAAAAAAACACTGAGGCTCTAAAAACAAGTGGCGGAGAACTGTGTAAAGAAAAAGGTGGATTATAAGTCCCAGTGGCAGATCATAAATCCAGTGTACCTCGGTCATAAGTCCAGTCATTCAACTAATTAAATGACAAATATCTATATATGCAAATTAAATATATTTCACCTTACAACTATATATCATGTATATTTATATTTTGGATTATATTTCATTGATATGTATATGTAAATTTTATATACTAATTATTTCTGTGA
>NW_022900936.1:41686-100510 GCF_012274545.1 Fukomys damarensis
AACTGAGGCCTAATTGGCCTCCTCTCTGAGCACAAAGGAAAAAGGCTGCACTCAGGTGTGATTATATACTGCAGGGGCCAAGGAAAATTTAAGGCACCTGAGGTTAAGTTGTTTACCAGAGTTTGTACTAATGAACTGAGAACATTGGCCATTTCTGTGCTACAAGTAAATTTCCCCAGTGCCCTTTGTAAGAAATGATCTTACTTGTCTCACTTTTCCAGACCAAAAAAAAAAAAGAGGAATTGGACTCCAGGGGCAGCAAAAGCAAAGCTTTCAATCCAAAGTCTTCTGAGAGTGGTGTCCACACAGACAGAGGCGCAGACTAGTTGAGAAGCTGTGTTTTTATTCCTAACTCACAGGAGTTCTCCCTCCCATCTCCATCGGCCTGGAGAACAGGGTTCACATTCTATCCTGAGCAATCAATTTCATCCCACACCTGTTGTTCCCCTCCAGTTTTTTTTTTAATTCCCTCTTCACTCTGTATTTCTCTTTGTATTTATTTATAGCATGTTGGCTTCCCAGACTGGAGAAAAATCAGCTCAGGAGTGTTTTTATAGCCTATGTGTCCTTGTTCACTGATCTAAGTGTATTAGCTATTATTAACTGTGCTTATTAGCACAGTTAGTGAAATATATACCAATTACAAACTTTACAATCTTTTCCTCTCTTTATTATAGAATCCTTTTCCCATTTTCACATTTAAAGGGTTTGGTTTTGTTTCATTTTGTAGTTTTCAAGTCTTTCTCATGCTGGTTGATTTTCTTCATCATAAGACAATGGTTTCTTGTAATTGCAAGAGATACTGTTTTTGATATGCTACAGATCTTCTTAGTTGGGGCAGACTCAATCTTTGGGCTAGGACTCTCACATCTGGAATAATGCAGCCTCCTATGCCAGGGCAGACTCCAGCTACAATTGTGAGGGATGTTTCAAACAAGTTCACTAGCCACCCCGTGAAAGGATCACCAATTTAGGAATTTTCAGTAACTTCATCAGCTGAAGTATGGAAACCTTCTAGTGTCTTAGTGATGATCCCATCTGAGACTTTATTATAAGGAATAAATTTCAATATTTTCCTCCTAACAAGATATCTTCTTTCCCCAATATCATACCTATAGCAATCTGGTATTCCCAGGCCATCTAGCTACCTGTATGTAGTTGGCTAACTATACCATGAAATGCATCTCTTGTACACTTAAATGTGTTATATTACTACAGAAGTTTCAATGAGAGAGTTTTAACTTCCTAGTTGTGTCTTCAAATGTATTTCTGGAAGAAAGTAAGGTTTATTGAGCATTTTGTCTAATTTTGTCATTCACTTTTTGGTTTGTGTGGCTTATGATTTTTGAAAATATTTATTCACTTTTAAAATTTGTAAGAACCCAGGCAGTGTTATCTGACTGCCCACAATTATCAGAGTCCTAATAACCAACAAACTGCTATCCATTTTTTCCACTACACTTTTGTTTCTATAAAGACTGAAAGACAGAAATGTGAAGGTAAAATTACTCATAAACACGATTTAAATCTTATCTAAAGAAAGGAGGGACTTTGCTTCTGTACTTGTTATCTAGTTCTGCCTGAATATCATCTGATCACACTTTATTGGTGTTTTTACAATTTTTTGGCTAAGAATATAAATGAAAAATTTTTTTGGAGTATTTCTTCTCTCACTTTCATGGGAAAAGTCATTGTAATTATGTGATCAGTATTTATCTTTTAAGTTTTTGAGGGAATCTCCATTAAACCCAACATCCCATCCCCGCCTCCTGCCCATGACACCCACCATTTCCCTTTCTGTACCAATGAACCTGATGACTGTCAGTACCTCATGCAAAGGGAATTTAGTGCTATGTTTTGGTGACTTTGTCTTATGTCATCAATGTGTATCCATGTTTTAACATTTATCAGAATTTTCCTCTTTTTAAAGGCTTTATAATATTGCTTTCCATCCCACATTTTTAATATTCACTCCTCAGTAACTGTGTGTTAGTGTGTGTGCATGTGTGCATGCATGCATGCATGCGCTTTTCTTACTTTAGGTACAATTAATTGTGTTGTGAGGTAGGTAGTTGTCAAAATGGTTTTTAGATTTTTTTGGAAAGTATTGATCCACAATAATACTTAATAATATACATTTATGCAACGTGTAATAGTCAAATTTTTTTGATTAGCATTTTCACTATTGAGAATCTATTTTCAAAATTTTTCCTAGAAGAATAATTTACTTAAAAGTTTCAGGAACTGCCATAATCTTTCCAAGAGTGGACATACCATCTACCATTTTTCACCAGCAATATATGAGTTTTCCTATTTCTCCATATCCTCTGCAACATTTATTACAAGTTCACCATTTTTTCCTTAATTTCATTTGTTCTGTTCCACATATTATTCTCTTTCCTTCTGTCTTTCTCTTTGTTTCTTCTTTTCATTTATTTTTTGACAGGGTCTCACTGTATAGTCCAGACTAGCCTCACACTCACTAGGTAGCAAAGGCTGGCCTTGAAATCATGACAATCCTCCTGCTTCGGCCTTCCTAGTGCTGCAATTTCAGGCATGCACACCCACATCTGGCTTCCTTCCTTCTCTGTGGTGCTAAACCATAGTGTCTCAAAAAATAAAAAGATAAATTTGGTTCATTTGTGGGATACATGAATGCATCCTGAGACTATAAGGCTGATTGAAGTGAACTACACACAAAGGGTTATACATTGAAGAGTTTCACTTTTACAAAAAACTAAACATGTGTACAATTTAAAAGGTACCTAAAAGAAATGTGAAATGAAAAATGCATCTAGATTTTATGGAGATAAGAAGGCGACCTGAGCTTGGAAAGATGGAAATATGGGGAGGGAAAAGGAAATTAAAAATGATTAAGATGTAATATATTAATGTTACCAATTCCCTAAGATAATTATAATTATTATGAATCATACTTGTATACCAGTGAAAGCAACTACAAAGACTTTGGCCAAGATTACAATGTAGGGTTAACTTTGGCTATTTCTCATCGAAAATGTGATGTGCTTTTCTTATCTCCCATCTTTTCTACCCCACTGTCATGCAACCCCTCAGCAGTCAAAAAACCTAACCTCCTTGGTCTCTAGTATAGGGCTCAGACCCACAAGTCTGGAAAGCTATGCATGTTACAATAACAATAGCCACACAAAAATTCAACAACTCAGAGGATGAGTTGACCACGATTACACAGAAGCCCATGTATCACAAAGGAAGAAACATCTGAAACTGCACCCATGGCCACTAAAATTGTGACACCGAACCCTATCAAAAAAACCATGGGAAACTTCCTGCTCCATTCATTCTATGATCAGAGTGGCTTCCCTTTCCTTAATCGGTGCATCTTCCTTCAATAGAAAAACCAAATATTCACATGCCTTATGAGTGCCTGAAGTTCATGACAGAGACTCTTTTTTTTTTTTTTTTTTTTTTTTTTTTTTTTTCCAGGGTACACGTTGTTGCGCTTGCAATGCAGGCCACCAAACCACTGAGCTAAATACCTGGCCCTCGATTCTCATTTCCATTCCCCTCCAATAAATCATAGGATCATGTCCAGTAACCTATTTATTATTACTCTTAGGGCACTCTCCTTATCTTTCTCGGTTTCTTCCTCCTCTCTCCCAACCTGTAGGCACACTGAGATGAAATGAAGAAGCCCCTGCCCAGAAGAGCTCACTTCGCAGTAGGGTGACACGGAAAAGCATAATATAAAATGAATGCACGGGGGAATGGAATTTAGAATTCATGGACAGAAAGGTTCATGCCACTTCCCCAAGAGGCAGGGGAGTCTCTTAAAATGGGGACAAGAAGGAACAGAAAGGTGCATAGAACTTAGGAGGAAACTGTGTTCTACAAAACCTGGAGCTTCCTTGAGTTGTGAAGAGGAAAGAAAGAAAAATACACACAGCCAGTGAAACTGAGGGTTTAGCTGAAAAATCCCAGGGTAAGAGGCTTGGGATGGTTTCAACAGGAATCAACAAATACAGAAAGGAAGTAGGAACTGTGAAAAGATCATGTATCTCACAGCTATAATAGCTCAAGTAGAGGTGACTCTGGGCCATGGAGTACAATGTGCTCTCATCTAGTTGACCTTGGCCCCCAAAAATAGATGTTCAGGCCAGGAGAAAATGCAGTGGACAGAGACAAGGTCAAAGTGTGTCAGTTTGTATTTTTCTCCCTATGTGGATGACCTCCTTCCAACTGGATTAAAAATATGTGGTGTTCACATGCAGCAGGTGGTGAAGGCAAGGGGCTTGTTATGGCTTGTTTCTAGATGTTCCCCTAAAGCCTCATGTGGCCATAGGTGGGGCTTTTTGGAGGTGGCTGGATCAAGAGTGTGTGATGCTGGGGTCAATGGTGTAATACTGGGATTAAGGATATGTGATTACTAAACTAGTCCACTGAGTGCTTTAGCATAGTTCTGTGTGTGGATAGTGGGAAAGCCCACCCTAACCACCGAAAAGACAGGTATCTTGGGAGGGATAAAAGGGAGAAGCAGCTGTTGCTGGTGTTGCTTGCTGCCTTCTGCCTGAGCTGCTTCACCTCTGTGATGGCCCTCTACCACGTCTCCCTGTCTTGGAGCCAGACAACCATAGACTGAGCCCTCTCCAAACTTAGACCTGAAATAAACCTTCCCTCCTTTAACTTCAGGCATTGGGTATTCTATCTCAGCAAAGGAAGAAGTAACTAATGTGGGGCTGTTGATGACTTGTAGCTTTGGGAATGGCAAGGAATGCTGTGAGCAGGCCCAGCAGTTACAAACTTAGGAATGAGAGAACTCAACAGCTGGATGTGATGTTGCCTCTCTTAACTGAATGGTCCTGTGGGCCATCACCTCAGTGAATGGAAGATGCAAGAACTTATGACTGAGACAAACATCAGAGAGTCAGAGTGTGGAGCAAATACCTCCACCCCTTCCACATGAAAACACAAACATGCTTAACATCTCAGACATTAAGCAAATGCAGACTGCAACCACAGTGAGGTTCTCCTTCACTCCTACTACTGTACCTACCATCCATATAACTTAAGGTAACAAGTATTGGTAAGGATGTTGAGAAACTGGAAACCTTGCACACTGTGCAGGCTCTGAGTGAAATACTTTGGCATGGCCTCAAAAAGTAGAATACAGACTTACTGTACTCAGCACTTCCATACCAAAGTAGATACACAGAACAGAAAATATGTATTCTTTATCTCTGTCTAGATCATGGGAATAGAAAACATTCCCACAACAAGATTCAGAAAACAAAACAGGATCCAAATGGAAAAAAGAATACTCCTAGGTAAGATAAGTGGTGATATGAAGTTGGACAATGGATTGGACATTCATGTCAAATCACTTTAATTTCCTTACATGTGAGTTCTATGGTGGTTGCCTAGGAGTGCCCGAATTTGGGTAAAATACACTGCCATTTTTCATGCAGACTTGCAAAGGAGGAAAAGTAATAACTATTGGAGGAGGTTAGTGGATAAATCACGGTATACTAATATGATTGCAGGTGTCCTCTATGTTTGAAATTATTGGGAAATGAAATAGTTTTCTACTATCGATATTATTCCAGCAGAGAAACACCAAGCATCAGTATAGCAGCTAAGTGTTTTAGTGATCTTTCTCACTGTGAAGAAACAATTCCTGACACACACAGCTTAAATAAGAGGAGGTTCAATTTGTTTCATATTTGTGGAGGATTCAGTATATGGTTGCTTGACCCCAAGAAAGCAACATCATGGAGGAAGTATGTGACAGAGTAAAGTTGCTTACTTCATGGTAACAAAGAAGAAGAGCATGGGAAGAGTGCCAAAGATGTTTGGGTGAGGGGTGAGATAGTGACATAGAAGAGATGCCTTCATGACCCATAGAGACACAGAAAGAAATGAACTCCACCAATCCCCTAGGGAGATCTCAAAGCCAATCAAGGTGCCACTTGATCCTTAACTGTCACACTAACACTACCAAAATGCAGTCCAATCAGAGCTGTAAAACCATTCTGCTACTGTGTGAAAGTTATATTAGAACGAGGAGGACCATGAATAATAACAATAGTAAACACCGATGTGTGCATATTTTGTTAGATTTAAATGCCACTCAGTTAGTTACTATTCTCATTGCTGAGACAAAATACCCAGCACTCAAAGTTTAAAAAGTTAAGCCTTATGTCAGCTCACAGTTTGTAGTGGTTTCAGTCCATAGTTGTCTGGTTATAAGGGTGGGAACCTCAGCAGAGGGCCATCACAGAGGAGAAACAGTAAAAGGCATGGCAAGAAGGCAGCAAGCAGCAAGCCTTCTTTCCCTTGTAGCCCTTCCAGACTACCCTGTATTAGGGATGGTGACTCCCACACCCAGGGTGGGGCTTCTGTCTTCAGGAAATCCATTTGGCCACATCCAGATCCATGCTAATTCCAGTCAGTGCACTAATTTAGTACCACAGCCCTTAACCCCAGTATCACACACCCTAGATCCAGCCAGGTATGAAAAGTCCCACCTATGAAGTTTTGAGGAGAAATTGAGACATAAACTGTAATGTCCACTATCTTGAAATTATAATATTCACAGACTACTGCGTGGATATTACATTTGAAATGTCACTCACTATTATCATAACATTATGAAGTGGTCACAGTGTGGATAGTAGAAATAGAGACCACTCCATGGATCATATATCAGTATCTGAGACTAATGTCTGAGTATTACTGCACATGAGTACAGAAGGGCATGTCATGGATATTGTTAGTATTTAAGACCACAGGAGATATAATAGTACTATTGGTTGCTGTGTGGATATAAAATTAGTATTACGGGCCACACTATGGACATTAAATTACCACTAAAGGACACAGTGTGGATATTATACTAAGATGCCATTTAGATCCAACATAGCAGAACACCTGTGCAATCCAAACACTTGAGAGACTTAGAGAAGAGGACTTGAGTTCTAGAGCACCTAGACTACATCATGAGATGCTGTCTCAAGAAAAAAAAATGCTGCTATATAGATTTTATATTAGTATGAGAAGTCCACATTGTGGATATTGCAGATCACAGAATAAGTAGTATATACTTACTAAAAGGCCATCATGAGGATAATATCATCGAATTAGGGGCCAGTATGTGGAAAATAGACTCATATGAAGGAGCCACTATATTAATGTTTTATTAGTACTGGGACTCTGAAGTGTGGTATTATGTTGCCAATACAGTGTTATAATGTGGATATTAGAACAGTACGAGGAGCCACAGAGTAAATGTATTCACTTTGATGCTATTCTGTATATATTAGTATTAGATGCTGAAGTGGAGACATCAATAATAGAGGCTAATCCAAGGATATTAAATTCATGTTAGAGGAAGCAAAGTGGATTGCTATTAGAGCCCATTGTCCCTTCTTACTGGAAAACACCATTGCCCATCTGAAAACAGTGAGTTGGTGATGTGAGTAAAACTGGCTCCCCTAATGCCTTGAAGCTAGCTTTAAATCCTTTCTACCCAAATATTTGCCCTTCTTTGGCTTGGTCGGTGACAAGGAGACAAATCTGAGCCAATCAGCCTAAGTGGCTGGTAACAGGTTGGGTGACCAGGAAGGGATTTTAGTGTATCCTAGCAATCACTAGGGAAAGAGACTGCTTGCTCATGGAGAGCTTGACCTGCTGTTGGGAGTCCAGGGACATTCCAGTACGTGCCAGAAACACTTTTGTTCTCTGAAAATTATCCTTTCTTTTCCCATGTGCTGCATCAGCTGCCCATAAATGCTTTTGTCAGTAAAAAAAAGTTTCAGGATTTTGCAAAAAATGAGGTAGCTGAGTACATCTGGAGTTATTTCTGTATCTTGCAATCTATTCCACTGATACACAGGTCTTTTTCTTTGCTATTACCATGCTGTTTTTTCACAGCCGCTTTGCAGTATAGTTTCAAGTTGGGAATTGTTTTGAGCAGTTTATAACAGAGCTGTTTAAACACAACATCAGTTTTTTAAAAAGAATAATCTAAAATTATTTTTGTGGACAAATAGATCATGAATTTTGAATTCCATATTGGATCCCAAGACACCTGAGAATTACCTGATTCCCAAATGGCTTATATAATTTTAGACATTGCTGAATGAAACCCTGCTGCTCATCCTAGAATGAAAGTACTTATAAGAAGCCAAAAAATATGATTGGGATCTAGCCTCATGGTGCAAATTCAAAAGCAAATAAAAGCATAGCAAAGCAGATCAAAACAAAAGAGTATTCTAAACCAAATGAAAACAGAACAAATGTATGGAATGTTTCTGTAACTTTTGAGTCTCATTTACACAAATCTCTTTTCACACAAGAATGAAGTGCAATAGCTCTGAATGGCCCCAAATAGGAAAGGTCTTTGCCTCATCCAATTGGCACTGCTGAATGAGCCAAAGAGAGGTTCAACGAGTGGATACAGAAGAAGCTTTGAGTACAGTTCAAGGGGGGGAAGCCAGATTCAGCCCATCAACTCCAAATATGAGACAGCTAGGCCCCTTGACTTCAAGCACTGGGCAGGTGAGGTATAGTCTGAAAGTAAGAGACCTGCACTAATAAGGCTGGCATCCAGTGAAACATTTAGTACCTCTTTGACACATTGTGAGAACCAACTGGTGTTGTGCTCCTTGCAGTGCAACTTTGAGCTGCCGACCAGCAGGAAGTGAGTTCACTGTCAGCACAGGATGCATCAGGGAGACTCTGTAGGAAAAATTATTCATGCAGAGTGCTCCTGCTTTCCACAGCGTGCATACACCCATCTCAAAGGAATAGTTATCAAGTCAGAGAGAAAACCTTGCTTGAGAGAATCTTGTTGAAAAATGAGCAGGGCATGGCCATGTTTTGATTCCTTCAGTGATGCAGCATGCAAATGGCCCCCAACTGAGCAATGGTTTGCTGAGCTCTCAGTGTGCATTCCTACTATCTGCCTCTGCAAAAGGCCTAGCATGTTTTAGGGGCACAGCGAGCCCTGGCTGACATCATGCTGCATGAAGCACAAGAGGCTCCAGCCAGCCGAATGATGAGCAGAAGATCAACCAGGGTTGCCTACAGTAGACCTTTTAGGAGGCATTGGTGCTACAGTGTGCTCAAACTCACCCCAGCCTGATATCAACCATCTGCAAAGGAATGGTTCATGAGTCAGTCAGTCTGCTGTCCCTTCACACTACAATCTGTGGAGAAATGAGCAGGGCCCAGCCATGCAGTCAGCCCAAGTTGCCAACGATAGCAAATAGAACAGCAAAATACACTGGGGAGCCATGCAGTGAGCCTGCATTCCCACTCTTTTGATTCTCACAGGCCACTGAGGACCTGTTAATACCACAGGGAGCCCTCATTCATAACTGCAGCATTCACCTGATCTTCAGTGCATCTTTGGTCCCAATGCTAAATCTGCTCTGCCTAACTTGACTACATCGGACTGCTCAAGGATTGGTTAGCAATGCAGTCCACATGTCATCACTCTGCCAGCTATGTAGCAGTCCTCTGAGGAAGGGTAAACCAACCCTGCTCTTAACCTGGTCCTAGGCACCACCTGGTGGGAGCTTTAAGTTTCGTTGGCATGGAAAAATGCTTGCCTCCAGGAAAAGTCACCCAGAGGTTTGGTGAGTAGTGCTCAACACGCAGCAAGTCTCTGCCTTCCTTGCAGCTTCTGGTCAGAGCTCCCATGAGGACCACTTGGCCACACAGTAAGCACACCCTGGTCCCTGCCTGCCTCTAGTGAACAAAGGGCCAGGGCCTAGGAACTGAATAAGAAGGCCCTTTCCCTAGACATCAAATGGCAGAAGTTCAGAGTGACCAATCAAGCTGCAGTGAGCCTGTATTCCCTCTTAGCTGCCTCATCCAGAATGACTAGGAAACCTTAACAGTTGGGAGAGTCATCACTCATACCTTTCTGCATGTCACAAACTTTGGGGACTACTTAGCTACTCACTGAGACAGCCCTCACAGTTGTCTCCTCCAGGGATATGGTTATGGACTATTTCACAATGCAGTGAGACTGTCCTCAGGCCACAGAAAAGCAATGGGGCTTGAGAAGGTCAGTCAGACACACCACGAGCTCATGCAGACCTGACTTTCATACACAAACATTTCAGACTGGTTCCACCTTCAGGGAGCACACACTCACCCATACAATGATGCAGAGGTCTGGAGAGTCATGGTACAATATGCACTGAGCAGAACTTGCCACAGCCATGAACCGGAGCCACTATAGGAATTGGTGAGCCATGCATGGAACCTGCCCTCCTCCCGGAATCAAACAGGTGAAGCATTGGGATCTACCTAGAATTGCAGACATGTCAGACTCATAATGAATTGAAGGCAGTCGAACCTTAAGGAGCTCCTAGTCACAGTGTGAGACTGCCAGGCCCCTGGACTTCAAGCACTGGACAGTTGAGGTACAGTTTGCAACCAAGAGACCTGCACTCATACGGCTGGCATGCAGTGATACATTTCGTACCTGTTCGACACATTGTGAGACCCACCTGGCATCCTCCTACTTGCAGTGCAACTTGGAGCTGCAGAGTAGCACGAAGTGACTTCACTCTCGCCCCAGGCTACATCAAGGAGACTCTGTAGGAACAATTATTCATGCAGAGTGCTCCTGCTCTCCATAGCATGCACACAGCCATCTGAAAGGGAATGGTTATCGAATCAGTGAGAATACCTCGCTTGGGAGAGAACCCTGTTGAAAAAAGAGCAGGGCATGGTCATGCATTGATACCACCAGCAACTCAGCATGCAAAAGGCCCCCAACTGAAGCACGGATTGCAAGCTCTCATCCTGCCTTCCCACTACCTGCCTCCCACAAAAGGCCTAGCATGGTTTAGCAGCACAGAGAGCCCTCACTCATGTCATTCTGCATGAAGCACAAGAGGCTCCAGCCAGCCAGCTGAATGATGAGCAGGAGATCAACCAGGGTGGCTTCCAGCAGACTGTTTAGGTTCCATTGGTCCTGCAGTGCGCTCAAACTAACCCCAGCCTGAGGCCAACCATCTGAAGAGGAAGGGCTCATGAGTCTGTCAGCCTGCCGGCACTTCAGATGACAACCTGTGGACAAATGAGCAGGGCCTCGCCATGCAGTCAGCCCAAGTTGCCAAAGAGAGCAAAGAGCACACCAAGAAACATTGGAAAGCCAGGCAGTGAGCCTGCATTTCCACTGGTTTGACTCCCACAGACCTCTGAGGACCTGTTAATAGCAGAAAGAGGGGTCACTCATATTGTGCTGAATTTGCCTGATTTTCACTGCATCTCTTGGCCCATGCTGAAACTGTCCTGCCTATCTTGACTACAGCAGATTGTTTATGGTGTGGTTAGCAATGCAGTCCACATGGCATCACTCTGCCAGCTCTGGAGCAGGCCTCTGAGGACTAGTCAGCCAGCACTGCTCTTGTCAGGGTCCTGTGCACCACCTGCTGGATGGTTTAGAAATTTCTAGGCATGGAAAAATGCTTGCCTCATGGAGCAGTCATACAGAGGTCTGGCGAGTAGTGGTCAGCTTGCAGCAAGTCTGCCCTTTGTGCAGCTCATAGGCAGGGCTCCCAGGAGGACCATTTGGTCACACAGTGAGCACACCCTTGTTCCTGCCTGCCATACCTGAACAAAGGAGCATGGCCTAGGAACTGAATAAGAAGGCCCTTCCCCTACACATCAAATAGCAGAAGGTTCAAGCGGCCAATAAAGACACAGTGAGCCTGCATTCAATCTAACCTACCTCCTGCAGAATGACTAGGACCCCTAAACAGCTGGTAGAGTCATCACTCCTACCTTTATGTATGAAACAAACGTTGGGAACTAGTTACTTGCACAGTGAGCAAGATCTCATGGCTGTCTCCTCCAGGGATATGGTTATGGAATATTTTGCATTGCAGTGAGACTGTCCTCAAACTGGCAGAAAACCAGCGGGCTTTAGAAGGCCTTTCATACCCACAACCACAACGAGTTCACGCAGACCTGACTTTCATACAGTAGAAATTTCAGACTGGTTAGACATTCAGGGAACATGCACTCAAACAAACGATCATACAGAGGTCTGGAGAGTCATTGTACAATATGAAGTGAACCTGAACTTACCGCAGACATGAGCCAGGGCCACTATGGGAATTGGTGAGCCATGCATTGAGCCTGCCCTCTTCCCAGCATCAAACAGGTGAAGCATTGAGTTCTACCTTAAATGGCTGACATGTGAGACTCGTAATGAATTGAAGGCAGGAGAAACATCTGGATCTCTTAGTCACAGTGTGCGACTACCAGTTTCCTGGACTTCAAGAACTGGACAGTTGAGGTACAGTTTGCAACTAAGATACCTGCACTCATACAGCTGGCATGCAGTGAAACATTTTGTACCTGTTCGACACATTGTGAGAATCACCTGGCGTCGTCCTCCTTCCAGTGCAACTTGGAGCTGCAGACTAGCACGAAGTGAGTTCAGTCTCATCCCAGGCTACATCAAGCAGACACTTTAGGTATAATTATTCATGCAGAGTGCTCCTGCTCTTCACAACATGCATACAGCCATCTTAAAAGGATTGATTATCAAGTCAGTGAGAAAACTGTACTTGGGACAGAACCCTGTTGAAAAATCAGCACGGCGTAGCCATGCATTGATACCACCAGCAACCCAGCCATTATGGCTCCCAACTGAACAATGGATTGCCAAGCTCTAAGCCTGTGTTCTCACCACCTGCCTCCTGCAAAAGCCCTGGCACGGTTTACCAGCACAGAGAGCGCTCACTCATATCCTTCTGCATGAATCACAACATGCTCCATCCAGCCCGCTGAATGATGAGCAGCAGATCATCCAGGGTGGCCTCCAGCAGACCGTTTAGGTTCCCTTGGTCCTGCAGTGTGCTCAAACTCACCCCAGCCTGAGGCCAACCATCTGCAAAGGAATGGTTCATGAGTCAGCCAGCCTGCCGTCACTTCAGACTACAACCTATGGAGAAATGAGCAGGTCCTAGCCATGCAGTCAGCCCAAGTTGCCAAAGAGAGCAAAGAGCACACCAAGATACAATGGAGAGGCATGCAGTGAGCCTGCATTCCCACTCTTTTGACTCCCACAGACCACTGATAACCTTGTAGTAGCACAGAGAGCCCTCACTCCTATTGCACTGCATTCACCTGTTCTTTAGTGAATCTTTAGGCCCTTGCTGAAACTGCCCTGCCTAGCTTGACTACAGCAGACTGCTTTTGGAGTGGTTAGCAATACAGTCCACAGGTCATCACTCTGCCAGCTATGCAGCAGTCCTCTGAGGACTGGTCAGGCAACAGTGCTCTTGGCCTCATTCTCAGTACCATCTTGTGGACGTTTTAAGAATCGTTAGTCATGTAAAAATCCTTGCCTCAAGGAAAAGTCATACAGAGGTCTGGTGAGTAGCGGTAAGCATGCAGCAAGTCTGCCCTTTGTGCAGCTTATAGGCAGGCCTCCGTGAAGACCATTTGGCCACACAGTGAGCACAACCTTGTCCCTGCCTGAACCTAGTGGAAAAAGGAGCAGGGCATAGAAAAAGAAGAAGGCCCTTCCCCTTGACATCAAATAGCAGAAGGATTAATCAGCCAATAAACACACAGTGAGCCTGCATTCAATCTTAGCTGCCTACAGCAGAATGAGTATGACGCCTTCACAGCTGGGAGAGCCATCAGTTATACCTTTCTGCATGTAACAAACTTTCGGGCCAAGTTACCAGCACAGACAGCCAGCCCTCACTGCTGTCTCATCCAGGAATATGGTTATAGAGTATTTTGCAATACAGTAAGCCTGTCCTCAAGCTGGCAGACAAGCAGTGAGTTTGAGAAGGTCAGTCAGACACACACTGAGCTCATGCAGACCTGGCTTTCATACAGTATAACATTTAAGTCTGGTTATGCAGTCAGTGAACACACACTCAAACAATCATACAGAGGTTTGCAGAGTCATTGTACAATATGCAGTTTGCCTGAACTTGTTGCAGCCAGGAGCCAGGGCCACTATGTGAACTGGTGAACCATGCATTGAGCCTGCCCTCATCCCAGGATGAAACAGGTGAAACATTGGGTTCTACCTAGAATTGCAGACATTTCAGGCTCATAACAAATTGAAGGGAGGAGAAACATGTGGAGCTCTTAGTCACACAGTGAGACTTCCAGCCCCCTGGACTTCAAGCACTGGACAGTTGAGGTACAGTTTGCAAATTAGAGACCGGCACTCATACGGCTGTCATGCAGTGAAACATTTTGTACCTGTTCAATGCATTGTGGAACCACCTGGTGTAGTCTTCCTTCCAGTGCAACTTTGATCTGCAGATAAGCACGAAGTGAATTCACTCTTATCCCAGGCTATATCCAGCATACTGTTTAGGAACAATTATTCATGCAGAGTGCTCATGCTGTCCACAGCATGCATACAGCCATCTGAAAAGGAATAGTTTTTGAGTCAGTGAGAAAACTCTCACTTGGGACAGAAACCTGTTGAAAAATCAGCAGGTCATAGCCATGCACTGATACCACCAGAGACCCAGCCTGCAAAAGACCCTCATTGAGCAATGGATTGCCATGCTGTAAGCTTGCATTTCCTCTACCCGCCTCCTGCAAAAGGCCTAGCATGGTTTAGCAGCACAGAGAGCCCATGCTCATATCATTCCACATGAACCACAGTATGCTCCATCCAGCCCGCAGAACGATGAGCAGCAGATCATCCAGGACTGCCTCCAGCAGACCTTTTAGGTTCAATTGGTCCTGCAGTGCGCTCAAAGTAAGCTCAGTCTGATGCCAGCCATCTGAAAAGGAAAGGTTAATGAGTCCATCCATCTGCCGTCACTTCAGACTACAACCTGTGGGGAAATGAGCAGGATCTAGCCATGCAGTCAGCCCATGTTGCCAAAGATAACAACCAGTAGACAAATATACAATGGATATCCATGCAGTGAGCCTGCATTCCCACTGTTTGACTCCAACAGACCACTGAGGACCTATTAAGTGCACAGAGATCACTCACAACTATTATGCTGCATTCACAGGATTTTGAGCACTGGTTAGGCACAGGTTGAGCCCACCCTGCCTTTTTTGCCTCCAGCAGATGGGTTCCAGAGTGGTTCTCTGTGCAGTCAGCAGGTCTTCAACCCACCCACCATAGAGCAGTCTTCTCAAGACTAGATGTCCAAGCAGTGCGCTTGCCTTGCTTCTGGGTTGCACCCAGTGGATGGTTTAGGAATAGGTAGGCATGCAAACATCCTTGCCTCACTGAAAAGTCATACATCAGTCTGCAGAGTACTGGTAAGCCATGCAGCAAGGCCTCCCTCACTGCACCTTGGAGACAGAACTCCCATGAAGACTGGCCACACAGTGAGCACACCCTTGACCATTGTCCAGTGGACAAATGCGCAGCGCAGAGCCACTGAGGGGGAATGACCTCTCCCCTTTCTTCAAAGAGTAGATGTTTGAGCAGCAAATTGCCACACAGATAGCCTGCAAAACAATCTTACCTGCCTTCTGTGAAATGACTAGGATCAGATAGCAGCACAGAGATTCTTCACTCATATCATTCTACATGCAGCAAATTGGGGACTAGAGAGCCACACAGAGAGCCAGCCCTCAACACCGCCTCATCCAGGTATGTGGCTTTAGATTGTTTAGCAATGCAGAGAGATCATCCTCAACCCAGCAATCAACCAGTGGGCTTGAGAAGACCAGTCAGACACATTGAGCTCACTCTGACCTATCTTTCATAAAGTTGATCATTTCACACTGGTTAGGCTTTCAGTGAACACGTACTTGACCAAACAGTCATACAGAGGTCTGCAGAGTAGTTGTAAGATATACACTGAGCCTGCCCTTGCCGAAGCTTGGATCTAGGGGCAACCATGGAAACTGGTGAGCCATGCAGTGATTCTGCCCTCATCCCAGAGTCAACTGTGTGGACCATTGTGTTCTACATAGCATTGCAGAGAAGCCAGACTCACACCATATTGCACACAGCAGAACCTGGAGGAGCACTTAGCCACTGAGTGAGATCTCCAGAGCCCTGGACTGCAAGCAATGGAGGGATGAGGACTGCTTTGCAACTCAGACACCCACTGTTGGAATGCTGTAATACAGTGAGTACCTGCTAGTCACACAGTGAGAACCACCAGGCCTCGTCCTTCTTCCAGTGGAAGTTTGAGGTGTGCATAACCATGCAGTGACTTCACACTCATCCCAACCTACATCCGGCAGACCATTTATGACCAATTATTCAGGCAGTGTGCTGATGCTCAGACCAGCCTGCCTCCAGCCATCTGAAAAGGAATGGTTATCGAGTCAATCAGCCCGCCCTCACTTCAGACTGCAACCTGTGGAAAAATGAGAATGGCATATCCATGCATTGAGCCCACCATCACCCCAAACAGCAACAATCTGACAATTGAGCAACACATTGCCATGCTGTGAGCCTGCATCCCCACTAGCTGCCTATTGCAAAATGACTAACATGGTTTAGAAGCACAGACAGTGCTCACTCATATTGTTCTGCATGAAGCAGAACTTTGCCTACTATTTATCCACACCATCACCCCTGGCTACATACTGGGATATGGTTTTAGACCAGTTAGCAATGGTGTGAGCCCACCCTCACTACCCCAGAAAATATGCAGGCTTGAAAATGCCAGTCAGACCCACATTGAGCTCACCCTCTCTTGGCCTGAATATAGTGCATCATTTCAGACAGGTTAGGCATGCAGTGAAACCACACTTGACCAAAAAATCTTGCAGTGTTCTAGAGAGTAGTGATAAGAAATGCACTGAGTAATGAGATAATGACAATGTGAAATAGGAAGAAATGGGCTAAAGGTGTAGGGAAAGTGGTAAGGGTAGGGGACAGGCAATAAGGGAAAGGAAAAAAATAGGAAAAATGGAAATAAAGTGTTTGTAAATGGGGGAGGGAAGCAGGGGGTAAAGGAAGGGCAGGGACAAGGGGAAAAATTGAGAATGAAGACCTGTCATGCAGAGGTACAAGATCCCAATAATGAATGTAATTGTACTGTATACCTAAAATGTACCAATAAACTCAATGAGGAAAAAAAATAAATGCACTGAGCCTGCCCTGTGGCAGCCAGGAGCCATGGCAATGGTTAAAACCAGTGAGCCTGCAGTGTGCTCGTGCTCACACCAGCCTGCATCCAGCCATCTGTAAATGAATGGCACATCCTTACATTCCTAAGTCATTCTTAACACTAATCTCATAATAACCCTAACACACACTCAAACTCAAATTGCTCCACACAGGAAGTGAAATAGGTCATCTATTTCTACCTCTAAATCTAAGTCTAACCCTACACTCAATACAAACACTACCCATTATATCTAAACTGCAATTCTCAGGTACTTGGAAAAAAACAGTACAGGTCACCCTCATAAAAATCAGTGCCTTAAACTTCATTATCACATGAAAATTTCCAGAAATGTGAATTCCATCTGTATCACTCTCACCAACCCTAACCTTAGCCTAATCTTCAATATGATTCCTAAGTTCCAATACAGTGGCACTTGAACTCCTAAACTATGGCTAACCCTGAGACCAAATATAATGCTGACTAACAATGAAACTCACACTCCAATATGCAGGTAAAGAAATTCCAAGTCTATCACTGACCCTAATCTGAACCTAACCCTAACACTAAAACTGGTACTTACATTCCTAAATTTTTCCTAACACTGAACCACAAGTTAACACTAACACTCACCCTCAAACACAAATTACACTAAACAGGTAGTGAAATGGAGAGTCTATTCCTACCCCTAAATTTAAGTCTAACCCTATACTCAAGCTAAACAATATGCATGATAAATACACTGCAATGTTCATGTACTTGGAAAACCACAGAACACCTCACTCTCATAAAAATTATTGCCCTAAAATTCATTGTCACATGCAAATTATCAGGTACATGAATTCCATCCATACCATTCTCACCAATCCTAACCCTAACTCTAATGGCCAACATGATTCCTCAGTTCCAATACAGCAGTACTTCAAATCCTACTCTAAGGCTGACCTTGAGGCCAAAGGTAATTCTGATACAAACATTGAAACACACAATCTAATACCCAGGTATAGAAATTTCAAGGCTATCACTCACCCTCCATCTAACTCTAACCCTAACATAAGACTAACCTGAAAATTGGTACATATATTTCTAAATAATTCCTAAAACTGAACGACAAATTAACACTAACACTCTCCTTCAAAAACCACACTGCACTACACATTTAGTGAAATGGGGATTCTATTCCTACCCTTAAATCTAAGGCTAGGCCTACATGAGGCCAACAGTACCTGTTATATCTACACTGCTATGCTAAGGTACTTGGAAAACCACATTACACCTCAGCCTCAAAAAAATCAGTGCATGGTCCTTCATTCTCACATGCAAATCATCAGGTAAGGGAATATCATCTGTCACACTCTCACCAGTCCTAAGCATAACTATAACCTACAATGTGATTCCTAAGCTCCAATACAGAGGTACTTTAAATCCTAAATTATGGCTAACCCAAAGGCCAAAGTTAAAATACTAACAATGAAACCCACACTCTAATACCTAGATACAGAAATTTGAAGGCTATCACTCACCCTCATCCTAATGCTGACCCTAACCCTAAAACAGGTACGTAATTCCTAAATCATTCCTAACACTGAACCTCAAATTAACACTAACAATCACCCTCAAACATAAAATATACTACACAGGTAGTGAAATGGAGAGTCTATTCCTACCTCTAAATCTAAGTCTAAACATGCACTCAAGCCAAACACTATCCATTATATCTATACTGAAATGTTCTGGTACTTGGAAACTGACAGTACACCTCAATCACATAACAATGTGTGATCTATCCTTCATTCTCACTTGCAAATTATCAGGTACATGAAATCCATCTGTAGCACTCTCACCAATACTAAACCTAACCCTAATCATCAAAATGATTCCTAAGTTATAATACAGCGGTACTTGAAATCCCACACTATGGCTAACTCTAAGGCCAATGTTAAAGCTGATACTCAAAAAGAAACTCACACTCCAATACCCAAGTGCTGAAAATCCAAGGCTATCATTCACCCTAATCCTAACTCTAACCCTACCCTAAAACAGGTATTTATATTCCTAAATCAATCCTAACACTGAACCTGAAATTAACATTAACACTGACCTTCAAACCCATATTGCACTACACAGGTACTTGAAATCCTAAATTATGGCTATCCCTAAGGTCAAATTTAATGCTTATACTAACAATGAATCCCACATTTCCATACTCAGGTACAGAAATCCCAAGGATATCACTCACAGTCACCCTAACCAAAAACCTAACCCTAAAACAGGTGCTTGGATTCCTAAATAATTCCTAACACTGAATCTCAAATTAACAATAACACTCACTTTCACACCCACAGTACACTACACAAGTAGTGAAATGGGAAGTCTACTCCTAGCCCTAAATCTAAGGCTAGGCCTACAATGAAGCCAAACAGTACCCATTATATCTACATTGTTAGGCTCAGGCATTTGGAAAATCACAGCACACCTCAGACTCAAAAAAAAATCAGTGGCCTAACTTTCATTCTCACATGCAAATAATCAGTTAAGGGAATTCCATCAATAGCACTCTCACCAATCCTAACCCTAACCCTAAAGTACAACACCATTCCTAAATTCCAATACAAAGGTACTTGAAATCCTAAACTATGGTTAACCCCAAGGTTAAATTTAATGTTTATACTTACAATGAAACAAACACTCCAATACACAGGTAGAAAAATGCCAAGGCTATCACTCACCCTTATCCAAACCCTAATCCTAAAAGAGGTACTTACATTCCTAAATCATTACTAACACTGAACATCAAATTAACACTAAGACTCAACTGCTAACATGAACTACACTACACAGCGAAATGGGGAGTCTATTCCTACACCTAAATCAACATTTAACACTATACTGAAGCCAAACGCTATCCATTATATCTACAGTGCATTACTCATATGCTTGGAAAGCCACAGTACACATCACCTGCCTAAAAATCTGTGCCTTATATTACATTCCCACGTGCAAATTATCAGGTACATGAATTCCATCTGTAGCACTATCACTAATTCTAACCCTAAGCCTAAATGACACCATGATTCCTAAGTTCCAAAGCAGGGTTACTTGCAATCCTACACAATGGCTAACCATAAGGCTGAAGCTAATGCTGATACTAATTTTGACACCCACACTCTAATACCCAGGTACCAAAATTCCAAGCCTTTCACTCACCTTACACCTAACCCTAACCCTAACCCTCAGACAAACCCTAAAACAGATACTTAGATTGCTAAAGCATTCCTAACACTGAAACTCAAATTGACACTAACACACACCCTCAGACACAAACTATACTACACAGGTAGTGAAATGGAGAGTCTATTCCTTCCCCTAAATCTAAGTCTAACCATTCACTTAAGCCAAACACTACCCATTATATCTACACTGCAATGCTCTGGTACTTGGAAACTGACAGTATACCTCACCCCCATAAAAATCTGTGACCTATCCTTCATTCTCACTTGCAAGTTATCAGGTACATGAAATCCATCCATGGCACACTCACCAATCCTAACCCTAACCCTAACCGACAAAATTATTCCTAAATTCTAATACAGAGGTACTTGAAATTTTACACTATGGCTAACTCTAAACTGAAAGTTAATGTTGATAATCACAATGAAACCCAAATTCCAATACCCAGTTACTGAAATTCCAAGGCTATCATTCACCCTAATCCTAACTCTAACCCTACCTTAAAGGGGGTATTTACATTCCTAAACCAATCCTAGCACTGAACCTCAAATTAACACTGAAACTGACCTTCAAACCACACTACACTAAAAAGTTGTGGAATGGGAGTTTATTTCTACCCCTAAATCTAAGGCTGGGTCTACACTGAAGCCAAAGACTACCTATTATATCTACACTGCTATGCTCAGGTACTTGGAAAACCACAGAACACCTCACCCTCAAAAAAATCGGTGTCCTAACCTTCATTCTCCACTGCATATCACCAGGTATGGGAATTCCATCCATAGCACTCTCACCAATCCTAACCCTAGCCCTAAATCACAACATAATTCCTAAGTTTCAATACAGAGGTACTTGAAATCCTACACTATGGCTAACCCTAATGCCAAATCTAGTGCTGATACTAACAATGAAACCCACACTCCAATAAGCAAGTACAGAAATTCCAAGGCCATCACTCTCCATTTTCCTACACTAACACTAACCCTAAAACTGGTATTTAACATGACTAAATCATTCCTAAAACTGAACCTCAAATTATCCCTAAAACTCACCCTCTAACACAAACTACACTACACAGATATTGAAATGGGAAGCCTATTCTTACACTTAAATCTAGGTCTAACACTACACTGAAGCCAAACACTACCCATTGTATCTACACTGCATTTCTCATGTACTTGGAAACCCAAGATTTTTTATAAAAATCTGTGCCTTATACTTCATTCTCACATGCAAATTATCAGGTACCTAAATTCTATCCATATCCCTATCACCAATCCTAACCCCAACCCTAATCGACACCATGATTCCTAAGTTCCAGTACAGGGATACTTGCAAACATACAATATGGCTAAACCTAAGGCCAAAGCTCATGTTGATACTAATTTTGAAACCCACACTCTCATACCCAGGTACAGAAATACCAAACCTATCACTCAAGCTACACCTAAACGTAGTTTTAAGCCTAACAATAAAATAGGTACTTATATTCCTAAATAATTCCTAACACTGAACCTCAAATTAACACTAATGCTCTCCTTTAAAAGCCCCACTACACTACACAGGTAATGAAATGGGGAGTCTATTCCTACCTCTATATCTAAAGCTAAGCCTACACTCATATCGAAGGCTATGCTCAGGAGCTTGGAAAACAATATTACACCTCAGCCTCAAGATAATCAGCATCCTATCCTTCATTCTCACATGCAAACCATCAGGTAAGGGAATTCTATCTGTAGCACTCTCAACAATCCTAAGCATAACCGTAACCTACAACATGATTCATAAGTTCCAATACAGAGGTACTTTAAATCCTGAACTATGGCTAACCCAAAGGCCAAAGTTAATGCTGATACTAACAATGAAACCCTCACTCCAATACCCAGATTCAGAAATTCCAAGGCTATCACTCACCCTAATCCTAATTCTAACCCTACCCTAAAAGAGGTACTTACATTCCTAAATCATTCCTAACACTGAAAGTCAAATTAACACTAACACTCACCCTCAAACACAAAATACACTACACAGGTAGTGAAATGGGGAGTCTATTCCTAAATCTAAGGCTAGGCCTACACTGAAGCTAAACTTTAACAATTATATCTACACTGGCATGCTCAGGTACTTGGAAAAACACAGTACACCTCACCCTTTTAAAAAAAATCAGTGCTATTACCTTCATTCTCACATGCTAATCATCAGGATAGGGAATTCCATCCATATCACTCTCACCAATCCTAACCCTATCCCTAACCTACAACATGATTCCTAAGTTCCAATATATCAATACCTGAAATCATATTATATGGCTAAACCTGAGGCTCAATCTAATTCTGACACTAACAATGAAAACCAAACTCCAATAATCAGGTGCAGAAATTCCAATGCTATCACTCAGCCTAATCCTAAACCTAACCCTAAGCCCAAAACTTGTACTTATGTTCCTAAATCATTCCTAACTCTGAAGCTCAAATTATCACTAACACTCACACTCAAACACAAAGTACACTACACAGGTAGTCAAAAGTGTTTTCTACTCCTAGCTCTATATCTAAGTCTAACCAAACACTACACATTTTGTCTACACTGCAATGCTCAGGTACCTGGAAATGCACACTATAACACACCCTCATAAAAATCAATTCCCTAATCTTTATTCTCATATGCAAATCATCAGGTACATAAATTCCATCCATAGCCATCTCACAAAACCTAAACCTAACCCTAATGGACAACATGATTCCTAAGGTCCTCCACAGCGGTACTTGAAATCCTACATTATGGCTAATCCTAAGGCCAAAGCTAATGCTGACACTAACTTTGAAACCCACACTCTAATACCCATGTACAGAAATCACAATCCTATCACTCGCCATAAACCTAAGCCTAACCCTAAGCCTAACCCTAAAATAGGTATTTATATTCCTAAATAATACCTAACTGAACCTCAAATTAACACTAACAGTCTCCTTCAAACCCACACTACACTACACAGGAAGTGAAATGGGGAGTCTATTCCTAGCCCTAAATCTAAGGCTAGGCCTATACTGAAGCAAAACTCTACCCATTATATCTACACTGCTATACTGAGGTTTTTGGAAAACCACAGTACACCTCATCCTCAAAAAAATCAGTGCCCTAAAATTCACTCTCACATGCAAATCATCAGATAAGGGAATTCCATACATAGCACTCTCACCAATCCTAACTCAAACCCATAACCTACAACGTGATCCCTAAGTTCCAGTATATCGGTACTTGAAATCCTACACAATGGCTAACCCTAATGGCAAATCTAATGCTGATACTAACAATGAAACCCACACTCCAATACCCAGGTACAGAAATTCAAAGGCTTTCACTTACCCTAATCCTAACCCTAACTCCAATCCTAAAACAGCTACTTATATTCCTAAATCATTTCAAATGCTGAACATCAAATTAACACTAATATTCACAAGCAAACACAAACTATACTAAACAGATAGTGAAATGGGGAGTCTATTCCTTCCCCTAAATCTAAGTCTAACCCTACACTGAAACCAAACTGTACCCATTGTATTCACACTACAATGTTCAGGTACTTGGAATACCACAGAACACCTCACCCTCATAAAAATCAGTGCCCTAACCTTCGCTCTCACCTGCCAATCATCAGGTAAGAAATTCTGCCTGTGGTACTCTCACCAATCCTAACACTATTCCTAACCTGCAACATGATTCCTAAGTTTCAATACAGTGGTTCTTGAAATCCTACACTATGGCTAACCCTAAAGCCAGATCTAATGCTGATACTAACAATGAAACCCACACTCCAATACCCAGGTACAGAAATTCAATGGCTATCACTCACCTTGACCCTAACCCTAAAACAACCCTAAAAACCTAACCCAGCTGAAAGGCTACCCCAACCAGGACCCTAACCCTAACCCTGGTGCACGCATTCTGACAAAACTCCCAAAATCAAACCAAAAATTTACAGTAACTCTAACCTTCAAACCCACACTTCAATACACCAGAAGGGAAATTACAACATGATTACTAACCCTAAGCCTAATCCAAGCCCTAATGCTAACTCTGACAGTACTCAACCGAACTACACTGCAATGCTCTGGTATTTGGAGTCCAACACTCTAACTCACCCTCAGAAAAATCCTTGATCTAATCCTAACCCTAATCCAATCCATTAATCCCACAGTCCAATACTGAATTGCTTGAAATACTACCTTGTTCCTAAACCTAATGCCAAATCTAACTAACCATGATACTAACTATGAAACCTACACTGCAATGTACAGCTAGTTATATTCCAAGCCTAAGCCTTATCCCAACCTTAACCCTAACCCTAAACCTAAGCTTACCATACCCTAGGTACTTTCAATCTCACACCAATGCTACCCATAATCCGGCAATTTACCCTAACATTAAACTTTCAACCCACACTCCTGTACACTGGGAGGGAAATTCTAACACTATTCCTAACACTAGGCCTAAGCCTAAATCTAAAACTAACACTAAAACTAACACTACCCATCAAAGCTGTACTCAACACTCAGGTACTAGGAACCCCACAGGATATGTCAGGCTCATAAAAATCCCTGCCCTAACCTCAAATTATCAGGCACATGAATTCCATCCATATCCCTTTCACCAAACCTAACACTAACCCTAACCCTAAGCACTATTTCCCAGCCAATACAGCAGTACTTGAAATGCTACACTATTCCTAACCCTCAGGCCAAATCTAATGGTGACACTAACTATGAAACCCACACACCAATACCCAGGTACTGAAATTCCAAGACTATCACTCACCCCAAGCCCTAACCCGATTCCTAACCATATCACCAAACCTAACCCAGGTGCTTAGTTTCCTAAACGATTCTGAAACCTAGTCCTAAAATTAACGCAAACACTAAACTCAAATTCATACTCAAATACATAGGTAGTGAAATTCTGACTCTATGCTTAAGCCAAATCCTAACTCTAATATTAAGCCAAATTCTAATCATCTGAGCTACACTGCAGTGCTCAGGTACTTGGAATCCTACACTCTACCTCACCTACATAAAAATCCTGCCTAACATTTAATTTCATCCATATCCCAGACACCACACCTCACCCTAATCCTTACCTTAAGCCTTATTTCCAAGTTCCCATACAGCAGTACTTAAAAATCCAACCTATTCCTAACCTTAAGGCCAAATTGAATGCTGATATTAACTATGAGACCCACACCTCAATACTCAGGTACTGAAATTCCTACACTATCCCTGACCACAGACCTATGCCTAACCCTAACCCTGCCATGAATCCTAACTCAGGTAGCTAAATCAATCCTAATTAGTAAACCAATCCTAACACTAAACTGTAAATCCTAAAATTAAAACTAACACTAACCATCTAACCCATACTCCAATACACAGGTAGTGAAATTCCAACTCTATTCCAAACCCTAAACCTAAGTCTAAACCTATACTCAAAAAAAGCACTGCCCATTATATCTACACTACAATGCTAAAGTACATGGAATCCAACACTATTCCTCACTCTCAAGAACATACTTGCCCTAACATTCACACTCACACTGCAATCATCAGGTACCTGAAGGTCATCCATATTAGTAATGCCAAACCTAAACCTAATTGTAAACCTAATGCAAAACCTTAACACTAAAGCTAACCCTAAAGCCTAACACAAAGCCTAACCCTAACCCCTAACTCCTACCTCTAACCCTAAACCTAAAACGTCACCCAAATGCTAATCGCAACAGTATCCCTAACCCTATCCCTAACTCAGCCCAAAGGCAAACCCAACAATGACCCTAAAAATAACAGGTGCATGAATTCTGACACCACTCCCAATCCTAAACCTAAACTTTACAGTAACACTAACCTTCGAACCCACACTGCAATACACAGGAACTGAAATTCTGGGACGATTCCTAAAACTTAACCTAATCTAAGCCCCCATACTAAATCTAAAGAGTACTCATCAGAACTACACTGCAATGCTCTGGTATTTGGAGTCCAACACTATTCTTCACCCTCAGAAAAATCATTGCCCTAACTGTCATACTCACTCAAATTAAAAGGTACTTCAATTCCATGTATGCCCTTATCCCTCCAAAATATCCTAACCATAACCAATCCTTTAATCGCACAGGCCAATACTGAGGGGCTTGAAATACTACACTATTCCTAAACCTAACACCAAATCTAATCTCAATAGTGACTATGAAACCCACACTGAAACATACACCTAGATAAATTCCAAGACTAAGACTTGCCCCAAACTTAACTCTAAACCTACAACTACCCTAACCCTAACCTATGTACCTGGAATTGCACATCTCTGCTACCCATAATCCTACAATTTATGCTAGCATTAAACATTGAAACCACACTCCAGTACACTGGGAGTGAAATATTGACACTATGCCTAACATTAGGCCAGAGTCTAAACCGAAAACTAACACTAAAGCTAACACTACCCATCAGAGCTCCACTGCAATGCTCAGATACATGGAATCCCACAGTACACCTCAGGCTCATAGAAATCCCTGCCCTAACCTTCATTCACAAACTCAAATTATCAGGCACTTGAATATCATCCATATCCCTTTCATCAAGCTAAACCCTAACCCTAATCCTAAACACTTTTCCCAAGGTCCAACACAGCATAACTTGAAATTCCACACTATTCCTAAACTTCAGGCCAAAGCTAATGCTAACACTATGAAAACACACTCCAATAACCAGGAACAGAAATTCAAAGACTCTCACTCACCCTAGCCCTAGCCTAAACCCTAAACGTACCATGAACTCTAACCCAGGTGCTTACATTCCTAAAGGATTCCAAAACCTAATCCTAAAATTATCATGAACACTATACTCAGACCCATATTCGGTCCCCTAAATCTAGCTCTAACTCTACTCGCTAGCCAATCACTACCCATTATGTCCAGACCATAATGTTCAGGTCCTTGGCAACCCACAGTACACCTCACCTTCCAAAAAATCACTGCCCTTACCTTCCCTCTCACATGCTAATAATCTGGTACGTGAATTCCTTCCCTATCACCCTCACCAATCCTGACCCTAACCCTAACTGACAGCCTGATTCCTAAGTTCCCATATGGCAGTACTTGAAATACTGCACTGTGGCTACCCTAAGGTGAAATCTCATGTTGATACTAACTATGATACCCACACTCCACTACAAAGGTAGAGAAATTCAAAAGCTATCATTCAGCCTAATCATAACGCTAACCCTTACCCAAATCCGAACCCTCCCGGAGGTGCTTATATTCCTAAATCATCCCTAACACTGAATTTCAAATTAATACCAACACTCACCCTGAAACACACACTACACAACACAGGTAGTGAAATGGGGAGCCTATTCCATCCCCTAAATCTAACTCTAACTCTACTCACTAGCCAATCACTGCCCATTATATCGATATTGCAATGTTGAGGTCCTTGGAAACCCACAGTACATCTCACCTTCAAAATAGACACTGTCCTCACCATCATTCTCACATGAAAATTCTCTGGTATGTGAATTCCTTCTGTACCATGCTCACCAATCCTAACCCCAACCCTAACTGACAACCTGATTCCTAAGTTTCCATAGGTCGGTACTTGAAATCCTGCACTGTGGCTAAACCTAAAGTGAAATCTCATGCTGATACTAACTATGAAACCCACACCCCAATACCCAGGTAGAGAAATTCCAAGACTATCACTCACCCTAATCCTAACGCTAACCCTAACCCTAATCCTAACCTTTGAGGAGGTACTTATATTCCTACATCATTCCTAACACCGAACATCAAATTAACACCAACACTCACCCTCAAACACACACTACACTACACAGGGAGTGAAATGGGGAGCGTATTCCTTCCCCTAAATCTATGTCCAACCCTACTCCCTAGCCAAATGCTACCCATTATATCCAGACTGCAATCCTTGGAAACCCACAGTACACATCACCCTCAAAAAAGTTACTGTCCTAACCTTCATTTTCACATGCAAATTATCAGGTATGTGAACTCCTTCCACATCATGCTCAACAATCCTAACCCTAACCAACAACATGATTCCTAAGTTCCCATTGGGCGGCACTTGAAATCCTGCACTATCACCAACCCTAAGGCTGATACTAACTATGAAACCCACACACCAGATACAGAAATGCCAAAGCTGTCACTCACCCCAACAATAACCCTAACCCTAACCCAACCACGAGCCCAAGCCCAGGTATGTTTAGTCCTAAATGTATCCTAAACCTAATCCTAAATATAACGCTAACACTCACCATGACACCTATATTGCACTACACAGCTAATGAAATTTTGAGGTTATTCTTAGCCCTGAACCTAAAGCTAACCCTACCCTCAACCCAAACCCTGGGCATCATATCTACATGACAAGTTTCCCAACTTTTTTCTAAAGTTTATACAAATAATTGCCCTAAACTTCATTCTCACATGAAAATTAGCAGGTACTTCAATTCCATCTGTATCTCTCTCACCAAACATAACCCTAACCCTAACCTTCAATATTCTTCCCATATTCCAAAACAGCCATACCTTAAATCCTACACTATTCCTAGCCCTTATCACAAATGGAATGCTGATCCTAATTATGAAGCCAACACTTCAATACCAAGGTTCTGAAATTGCAATACTAACACTGACCCCAACCCTAACCCTAACCCTAACCCTACCAAGACGCCTATCCTAGGTACTTACATTCCTCAATCATTCCAAACATTAAACCCACTATTAACACAAATACTAAACATCAAACCCAAACTACAATACACATTTAGTGAAATTTTGACTCTGTTCCTAACCCTGATCCTAACACTAACCCTACCCTAAACCCAAACACTACACATTATATCTACACTGCAATGCTCAGGTACTTCAAATCCCACAGTCTACCTCACCCTCATTAAAATGCATTCCCTAGCCTTTGTTCCCATATGCAAATTATTAGGCACTTGAATTCCATCCATATCCCTGTCACCAAGCCTAACCCTGACCCTAAGCCTCAACATGATGTCCAAGTTCCAGTACAGCAGTACTTGAACTTCTACCCTATTCCTAACACTAAGACCAAATCTAATGCTGATTCTAACTATGAAACCTTTCATCACTTTATTTTGGACAAAGGGTTAAACAACACAGAGTGGAGAAAGACAACCTCTTCAAAAACTGCTGGAAAAGCTTGTGGTCTTAATACAGAAAATAAAATACAGACCCATTTCTCACACATTCGCCACAAAAACCAAGTCAAAATGAACAAGATAACTACATATTAAACCAGAAACACTGAATCTGATAGAAAATAAAACAGGTAAAGCTTTTGAAGACATGGGCAGGAGCAAGGATTTTCTGAATAACTCAATTGCAGAAGAAATAAAATCAACAATCAGCAAATGAGATTATTTTAAATTAAGATCTTTTTACTGCAAAGGAAAACAACAAACAGAATAGAAAAATCTTTGTCAGCTATTCTTTGGACAGAGGACTAACATTTAAAATATATATTAAAAACTCAAAAACATTAGACATACCAAAACAAAAGACCAGATTTTAAAAATGAAACTGCATTTATGGCCACAAAATGCAGAAAAAAGTGTGTTCAATATTTTTTTCCATTAGAGAAATTCAAATCAAAACCCACTGAAGTTTGACCTTATTCCAGTAAGCATTCTTCAGGAACTCAAAAAATAATGCAGGTGTGGTTGAGGGGGAAAGGGAACCATTCTGCAAAGTTTATTGCAATAGAAAATAGTACAACCACTCTAGAGATTCCTCCCAAAAAACTCAAATGAGAGATCCATTTGACTCAGATAGAACTCATTTGGGTATCTTCACAAAATCTGTAATGACGTTTTAGAGAGTTATATGCATTCCCTGTTTATAGCAGGACAAGTCATAAAACCTAATACAAAATGGAGTGCTACTCACCATAAAGGGAGATAAATTTCCCTTAGGAGGATGAGGCAGGAAGATTACTGTGAGATCAACGTCAGCCTGGTCTTCCTAGCCAGTTCAAGGCAATCCTGAACTGAGATTCTGTCTCAAAAAAAACAAAAAAGATTAATTTGATCCATTTGTGGAAAAACGGATGCATCCTGAGACTATAATGCTAAGTGAAATAAACCACACATCAAGGGTTAAATATTGAATAGTTTCCTTTATAGAAAAAACTTAACATATACCTAATTTTAAGAGCTACATAAAAGAAAGGTGAAATGAAAAAAATAAGTAGATTTTATGGAAATGAGAAGGGGACCTAGGATTGGAAAGAAGGGAAGAAGATTGGGACAGAAAAGAAAAGTAAAAATGATTAAGAAGCAATATGCACATGTGCAAATCCCCCAAGATAAGTGTAGTTATTATTAATCATAAGTGTATACCAATGAAAGCAGCAAGGAAGATTTTGGCCAAGATTACAGTGTAGGGTTAACTTTCCCTATCCCTCATTAAAAATGTGACGTGTTTTATTCTCTCCCATCTTTTCTACCCCCACCCTCATGCAACCCCTCAGCAGTCCAAACACCTAACCTCCTTGTGCTCTATTATAGGCCCAGACCCACAAGGCTGGAAGGTCTTGCATAACACAATGGCAATGCCTGTACAAAGCTTCAGTGGCTCAGAGGATGAGTTGACCATGATTAGATAGAAGTCCGTGTCTCATGAAAAAAGAAACATCTTCTGAAACTGTACCCTTGGCCACTAGAAATTATGGTACTTAATCCTATCCAAGAAAAGCCATGGAAACTTCCTGCTCCATTTATTCTGTGATCAGAGTGGCTTCTCTTTCCTTGGTCAGTGCCATCTTCCTTCAAAAGAAGCCCAAAGTTTCACTTTCCTGTGTGAATGACTGAAATACATGGCTGGGTCTCATTTCTATTCCCTCCAGTCATAGGATCCTGTCCACTTATCTGTCCTCGATTATCCTTATGTCACTCTCCTTATCTTTCTTGGTTTCTGCTCCTCACCACCTTCTCCCTCCCCACCTGTAGGCACACAGGGATGAAATGAAGAAGTCCCTGCCCAGAAGAGCTCACTTCCCAGTAGGGTGACAGGGAAAAGCATAATAGAAAACAAAGGCAGTGGGATAGGATTTGGAAGTTATGGACACGGGTTTCAAGTCACTTCCCCAGGGACAAAGGAGGCTTCTAAAATGGGGAGAAGAAGGAACATGCAGGTGGAGAGGGATCCGGAGGAAACTGATATGCAGAACCTGGGGCTTCCCTGAGTTGTGAAAGGGAAAGGAAGGAAGAGTGGGAATGCACACAGCCAGTGAAAGCTGGGAGTTGCCCTGACAAATCCCAGAGCAGAAAGGTCCAGGATGGGAGGCCCAGGATGATTTTAACAGGAATCAACAAATGCAACAAGGAAGTAGGAACTGTGAAAGGGTCACCTATCCCACAGGTATAATAATTCAAGTAGAGGTGACTCTGGGCCGTGGAGAATATTGTACACTCATCTAGTTGACATTGGCCCAGAAAATACATGTGCCACTCAGGAGGAAGATGTGGCAGATGGATAAGGTCAAAGTGGTGTCAGTGGGCATTTTTCTGCCTATGCTGATGACCTCCTTCCAGTTGAATAAAAATGTGATGTGTTCACATGCATCAGCTGGTCGAGGCAAGGGGCTTGTTATGGCTTGTATCTAGATGGCCCCCTAAAGCCTCACAGGTGGGGCTTTTGGGAGGTGGCTGGATGTAGAGTGTGTGATACTGGGATTAAGGTTTTGGGATCACTAACCTAGTCCACTGACTGGTTCAGCATAGTTCTGAGTGTAGATAATGGGAAGGCCCACCCTGCACCACTCAAAAGGCAGGCAGCCTGGAAGGGATAAAAGGGAAAAGCTGCTGCCACTGCCACTGCCAATGCTGCTGCTACTGCTTGCTGCCTTCTGCCTGAGCTGTTTCTCCTCTGTGATGCTCCTCTACCAGGCCTCCCTGCCTTGAAGCCGGCCAACCACACTGAAACCTCTCCAAGCTATGAGCTGAAATAAAGCCCCCCTCCTTCAAATTTAGGCATTGGATATTCTTTCTCAGCAAAGTAAAAAGTAGCTAAGATGGGGCGACTGATGATTTGTAGCACGGGGAATGGCAAGGAGAGCTGTGAGCAGGTACAGCTGTTGCAGACTTAGGAATGAGAGAACTCAACAGCTGGATGTGATGTTGCCTCTCTTAACTGAATGGTCCCGTGGGCCATCATCTCGGTGAATGTTGACACCAAAAACTGATGACTGAGACAAACACCAGAGAGTCAGACTGTGAAACAAACACCTCCACCCCTTCCACATGGAAACACAAACATGCCTAACATCTCAGCCATTAAGCAAATGCAAACTACAACCACAGTGAGGTTCTCCTTCACTCCTACTACAGTACCTACCATGAATATAACTTAAGGTAACAAGTGTTGGTAAGGATGCAGAGAAACTGGAAACCTTACACATGGTGCAGCCTCTTGGTGAAATACTTTGGCATTTCCTCAAAAAGAATATAGAATTACTATTCTACTCAACCTTTCCATTCCCAAGCAGATACACAAAAGAACATAAAATATGAACTTAAACAAAAATGAATGTTATCTTTGTCAAAGAAATGGCAATTGAAGCTGGGCATGGTGGTACATGTCTGTAATCCTAGCACTCAGGAGGCTGAGGCAGGAGGATTGCTACAAGTTCGAGACCAGTCTGGGCTACATAGTGAGTTCCAAGACAGTCTCAATTACATAGTGAGACCCTGTCTCAAAAAAAAAAAAAAAAAAAAAGAAAGAAATGGCAACAGAAAAGAATCCCAAAACAAGTTTCAGAAAAGAAAACAGGCTCCAAATGAAAAAAAACTTTTTCTTCTAGGTGAGACAAGTGACAAAACTGAAGTTGGACAATGGATTAGACCTTCATGTCAAAACCCTTTCATTTCCTGATATGGGGGCTGTTGTAGTCAGCAGGATTAGGTGAGGGCATACTTTAAGTACAGGACACATAACTTATAAGGTTATATTATGATAATTAACCAGTCAAATGCAAGGAGTGCAAGAAATTAACCACACACTAGAAGTGGAAAACATTCAACTGAGGGCCTAGATCCCAGCAATTTCTCACAGAAGGCCAGCTAACGGCTTAGAGTCCAAGGCAATGTCCTCCTCAAGTCCACCCAGTGGTCTAGAGCCCACAGCAATGTCTCATGCTTGTTCATATTGAAGATCTTAACCTGGAAGGCCCAAAGGCCCATGGTGGTAGCCAGAAAATCCATGCTTGTGAGATGAAGGATCTGTGCCACCAAGCTGAGGGATCCACACTGGAGCCAGGAAGTGAGGCTCATGGTAAAGATCAGTGCTCCTGTGAGGACCAAGTTTCCAGGTCACCGTGGGCTCCATGCCCCTTACCCAGAATAGAGTAAATGCAAAAGTTCCTTTCTGAAAAATTCCATTCTGTGTGGCAGTTTCTCTGTGTTTTGACAATTGCAGTTCCTCTTTTAGGGCATCTCCACCCTGCTTCTGTTCCTCCTTTTAAGATAAGCTTCTTTTTGTAATTCAATTAATAAAGGAATTAAGTATAGTTTATATAAAAGCTTCTTTTTGGGTGATCTAATCAATATAGGAATTAGTTATAGCTGATATAGGAATTAATTATAGTGGACATAAATAGTAATATATCTTAGCAAAAAGTCAGAAAAGAGGAATTAATTGTCTAATGAAAAGAGGAATTAATTGTCTACTAAAAAAGAGGAATTAATTGTCTACTGAAAAAGAGGAACTAATTGTTTAAAGGCCTTAGGTAACTTTCCACCACGTACCCTCCCAGCACCGCATTATAAATTTGCAAATGTAAGCATTAGGTCATGTTCCAATGTGCCCTTCCGATGCCTCTTGATGATAAGGGAAAACTAAAAATAGTAACAGAAAAATCCCATATAAACTTGGTTCAAAGTTGGATCTGGGCTCTCAGTCTGAAGCCGCTGTGACGGTGACACCTCAGAGTCCAGGCTCGCACTTGCGATAAACTCCTCTTGCAATTGCACTGGACCTGACTCCTTGGTGGTCTTTGGGGACTTTGCGACTTGGGCACAACACTCCACTGATGAAAGCAGCAGCCATTCCCAATGACAGTGAGATCCTGAGCTCCTCCTCCGATGAGAACAGCCTAGTTTGCATCAGGAAAACCATGCACAGCAAGCTTCTCCTAGAAAATCAACAGGCCCAGATCTTCCTCCCCAGTTCTCTTGTTATGGCTATTGGTAACACTATTCAGGTGGATTCTGCATGGCCAGACCACACTAATTCGGTTCAGCTGGGCATTACAATTTCACCTTTAGTCAATCCACTACAAGGGCTCTATGGTTAGGGTTAGGAGTGTCACTACTTTGGGCAAAATACACTATGGTATTTCATGCAGACTTGCAAATTAAGAAAAGTAATAACCACTGGAGAAGGTGAGTGGATAAATCATGGTGTACTCATAACATGATTTCAGGTGTCCTATAAGTTTGAAATTATTGGGAAAGAAAATTTTTTCTATGATCATTATTCCAAAAACAAAATCAAATATCACTATAGCAACTAAATGTATTAGTGATCTTTCTCACTGTGAAGAAACAATTCCTGACACCCACAACATAAAGATGGGGAGGTTTAATTTGTGGAGGATTCAGTCCATGGTTGGCTGGCCCCAAGGAAGCAAAATCATGGCGAAAGTGTGTGACAGATTAAAGCTGCTTACTTCATAGTAGCAAAGAAGCAGAGCATGGGAACAGTGCCAATGATGTTGAAGTGAGGAGTGAGACAGAGACATCGAAGTCATACCTTCATGATTCACAGAGACACACAAAGAAATGGGCTGCACCAATCCCCTAGGTAGATTTTAAAACCAATCCATGCGCCACTCAATCCTGAACTGTCACACTAACCCTACTAAAACACAGTCCAGCCAGAGCTGTAAAACCATCATCCTTATGGGATGATCTGGATGTCATCAGAGGTCACTGTGTGGACATTATATCAGAATTAGGAGTACAATGAATGATAGTAATATGAAACACCAATGTGCGCATATTTTGTTAGATTTAAATGCTACTCTCTCAGTTACTTTTCTCATTGCTGAGAAAAAATACCCAACACCCAAAGTTTAAAAAGGAAAGGTTTAATTTCAGCTCACAGTTTGTAGAGGCTTCATTCCATAGTTGGCTGGTTACAAGGTAGGGTAGCATGGCAGAGGGGCATTGCAAAGGAGAGACGGTTCAAGGCATGGCAAGAAGGCAGCAAGAAGCAAGCCTCCCTTTCCCTTTTATCCCTTCCACATTACCCACCTTTGGGTGGTGCTACCCACATCCCGGGTGGGGCTTCTGTCTTCAGTAAATCCATTTGGCCACACACAGAACCATGCTAATTCTAATCAATGGGCTAATTTAGCACCACACACCCTTAACCCCAGTATCACATCCCCTAGATCCAGCCAGTTCCAAAAAGCCCCACCTGCGAGTACATGAGGCTTTTGGGAGACAATGAGATACAAGCTGTAACAGCCTCTATAAATTATAATGTTCATAGTCCATTGTGTGGATATTACATTAGAAATGTCACTCTCTGAATATTATAAAGTATGCAGTGGCCACAGTGTGCATATTATAATTATAGACCACTCTGATAATATATCTGTATCTGAGGGCAATGTCTGAGTATTATTGTACATGAATACTGGAGGGCATTGCATGGATATTGTTAGTATCTGAGACCAATGGAGATATATTAGTACTATTGCTTGTTCTGTGGATATAGATTAGTATTACAGGCCACATTGTGGACATTAAATTGCCACTAAAGGCTACAGTGTGGATATTATATTAAGAAGCCATTGGGAGCCAACATGGTGAACATATTTGTAATCCAAACACTTGAGAGGCTTAGGGAAGAGGTCTTGAGTTCTAGGACACCTAGACTGCATAGTGAGATGCTGTCTCCAGGGAAAAAAAGGATGCCACTATGTAGATTTCATATTAGTCTGAAAAGTCCACAGTGTGGATATTTCAGGCCATAGAATAAACAGTATACAATTAATAAAGGGACATGGTGAGGGTACTGTCATAGTATTAGGGCCCAATATGTATATAATTTATTCATATGAAGAGGCCACTGTGGGCATATTTTATTAGGATAAGAGCTCCACAGTGTGGTATTATGTTACTAATACAGAGCTACAATGTGGATATTAAATTAGTATTAGGGCCCACAAAGAACATATTGTATTAGTTTTGATGCCATTCTGTGTACATTAGAATTATATGCTGAAATGTATCAACATTAGTGGCTTATCTGTGGATATTAGTGTTAGAGAAATTACTGTGGATAATTACTGTTATGTGCCACTGTGTGGACAGTAATACTAGCATGTCTGTCCCATGCCACCCACTGGGATAGCCATGCATGTACCAACAGTGGTTCAAGCCAGCCAGAAACTGTTAAATTAGTATTAAGAGCAGCTGTGTAGACACTAAATTAGTATCACATGTCACTTTGCAGCTATTCGATGCATATTAAAGAACACTGTGGAAATAGTATTAGAGGCTGCGTCTGTGGATATTAAATTACTCTTAGAAGCCACAGTGTGTATATTAAATATATATTAGAGGATGGGCTGTGCACATTCATTCATTTTACAGGTACTTGTCAATATAAATCTGTAGTAGAGGCTGTTCTGTGGATATTGAGTAGTAGGCACCACTTTGTGGGTACTCAATTGGTGTCACACATCACTGTGTGGATGTTAAATTAGTATTACACACCACTATATGGATGTGAAATTAGTATTAGAAGCTGTTCTGGATATTAAATTACTATTACATGTCTCTCCGGGGATATTAAATTAGTAGTGGGCACACTATGTCAACATTAGATTAGTTTTACAGGCTACTCCATGGATAATAAATAAGTATTAGAGGCTGCTGTGTGGATATTCATTATTTGAAGCCATTCTGTGGATATCAGTATAGAAGGTCACTCTCTGAATATTGGTGCTAGAGGCTTCTCTGTGGATGTAAAATTAGTATCAGAAGTCATTGTTTGGATATTACAGAAGTATTAGAACCCATTCTGTGTATACTAAATTAGTATTAAAGTCCAAACTATGGATACAGTGGATACTGAATTATTATTAGATGACATTCTGTGACTTTTAAATTAGTATTAGAGGTTTCTCTGTGGATAAAAAATTAGTATTAGACACTACCATGTGGATGTTAACTGTATTAGATTCTGCTCTGTGTATATTAAATTACATTACAGGCTGTTCTGTGGATATAAAATTAGTATTAGACATCACTGTGTATATATTACCATTACCATTAGGGGCCCACTGTTTAGATAGCACAGCCCCCTCTGTTGTTACTCTAGTATCAGAGTGTGTGGATAGCACTTTAGCACTGCAGGCCTCAGTGGGCAAATCTCATCATTTAGCCAGGCCACAGCATGGACATTATCTTAGGGGACTCATGCCTTGGGTGTCCGGTGAAAACAGTGGTCACTATGAATGACACCTTCTGCATGAGACCTTCCTCTGCTGAGTTCTCTGGAAACTCCCCCTTCCACCCTGCACTGGACACAGGCAAGAATCTCTGCACTCATGATTGCACAGTAGACACAGGAATTACCGTTTCCCTGCTTGGACCCTCCCTCCTTAGTCCCACCCCAGTGTGAACATGAGTCATCCTGAAGCCCATATGAGCCCCGCAGGGTGGGGAACACCAAGGCAGGCACACTGCAGAGGTGGACGAATCACCCTGTGCCTGCCCATGGAAGTGGGGATCCCCTTCCTCACGCCCACATTCCTGTACACCCACAAAAGCCTCGCCACTACACAGCACGTGCTAAAATTGCTGTTCTAAGATGTGCTCCACATCCAAGCCCAGGAGAACTCGCTACCTCCTGGCAGATCCTTGGAATGTTCTGCCCCTCTCTATGTTCCAATTTGCTCTGTGAAATTTGGAATGATCTGAGGATCACCATTAGAGGCATCGAGGGTGTTGTTGGACCAAGAGAGCAGAGACTCAGAAGCACCTGCCCCACACTAGGCTCTGACAGGATCAGTAACCTGGGACTGTGGAACCTCCCTTCCACCATGAAGAAGCTCTCTATGCCCTCTCTTAACTTCAAGCAATCCAGTTTCCCCATTTTTGAATGAAGTTCTGAATCCCAACTCTGGAGTTCCTTACCTAGATATAGACTGGGGACTCGCCCTCAGAGTAGAGTGAGGGAGCCAGGTCCAACTGAGACATCTGGGTAGAAGATGGCAGGGTTCATTCATTGAATGCATGCATATAAAGCACCTATCATGTGCAAGCATGTTTCCAGTTAATATCTAATTCATGGAGACACACTGACAAACCTCTCAGCCTTCCCCTGCTTCCATTCTTATCAGGGAAGGAGACAGTCCCCCTAGACTGCCTGGCAGGTGGGGACACTAAAAGGGGATGCTAAGAGGCCACCCTCTCCTGACCTCCTCTAGGTATGGACTCCACCTCTTCTGTGAGCAGGATGCATAAATCAAGAAGTGATAGGCTTATCTCCAGACTGAGGGACATTTGAGGAACTGAGTTTGAGGCAGGCTGGGAAATCCCAGATCCCAACAGGTTGCTGATTGCTAGTAGAGGGATGGAGGCTAAGGCCTTGCCTGCAGGAGGAGGAATAGGCAACAAGGGAGCATAGGGATGGCTAGGGGCTCAGAGAGAGAGCCTATGAAGATAGATCCCCATCACAGACCACCCCTGTCAGACGTGTCCACATGATTCTGTACGAAGGCTGTATAAGAGGTGTGGGGAGCACACTGCTCACATGAGCTTCATTCATTTGCTCTCAGTGCCCAGCTGCATGTGGGGTGGTTGTTACCCAGAAATAGTTTGTCTATCTCCAGATCTGGCCAGAATCACCAGCTACGTCCTGCATGCTGATCAGCATGCTAGGCTCAGACTTCTCCACAGATGCACAAATTCCTGACCCAGCTGGGGGCCCTAGTGACAAGTGAGGCCAAGCCTGAAGATGAGGAGGCCTGGAGTGGGTATCTGAGGGCATGGGTGGAGTGGTCATGGCTGAGCCACACTAGGAGGGAGCTCTGACTACTAGATTCTCATCCACTGAGGGAGAAGAACCTCCTCAACTGTCAGCAGATGTCCCATACAAGGTGCACCAGCAGTGACTGGAGTCAGCAGAGGCAGAATCTCACCCCATTCCAATCCTGTCAGCACATCTTCCTGCTGCTGTAGATCTCCAGCCACTGGTTATCCTTCCACTGAGATACAGTTATCTCCCAGTGTGGTTGCAGACCCTGCTTCCAAGGTCACCAGGAGCCCCCTGATTCAGAAGTGGTACAGCCCGATGCCATTCCTCTCTGACAGCATATCTTCTGACTGGTGTGCTCTCCAGCCAGCTGAGCCTCCATCCACTGAGGCAGAACCACCTCCCAGAGTGGCAGCATGCATTTCATCCAAGGTAGAACAGGGGCAAGCTGATACAAGAGACGTTGAGCCTACCTCCCTCTGTGGGAGCACATCCTCTTTGCAGGGAAAGGAGGAGCCAGATGAGATAATAGATGTCAACTCACACCCCATTCCACCTCTGGATGCATATGCTCTGACTGCTGGGTTTCATTTCTATTCTTTCTCAGACAGAAGATCCTGTCTAGTTACATATCTCCTATTATCCTCTACTTTACTTTCCTGCTTTCTCTCCTGGTCTCACCTCCTCAACTCCTCCTTCTTCCCTCCAGGTACACAGGGATGGAATAGATACCCTCCTAGAAGAGCTCCCTTCTCAGTGGAGCACTAGGGGCAAACACACCAGCAGTTATAGTCACTAAGATGGGCTTTAGAATGCATGAACACGTGTCCGTGTAACTTCTCCAAGGGACTGAGGGGCCTCCTAATGTGGGGATGGGAAGGGACAAACAAGTGAAGAGAGCTCAGGGGAGGACTGTGTTCTACAGAATGGATAGCAAGCAAGAGGGTGAATGAGGATCACGTGGCCAGTGGATATGGAAAGATGGCCTGAGGAGACTCAGAGCAAGAGAGCCTGGGTGAGGAGGTCTCAGATGATTTTAACTGGAATCAAGTCCAGGAATCAAGCTGGGAGCCTTGCAGAAGCCCCAGATCCCACAGGCATGAAGGTGGAGGCATACATGGCATTGGGCCACAAAAACCAGTGTACACTCACCTGAGCAGCCTTGGCTCAGAGGCTCCATGGCCAGGTCAAGGGGAATATGTGGCAGTTGGAGCAGAGTTCAAAGTTGTGTCCATGGGCTTGCACCACCCTTTGCTGCTCAATCCTCCTTCCATGCAACAGAACATCCCAAAGCCTGACTTTCAGTGACAGGGCTCTGAGCAGACAGCTGAAAAAAACAGGACTTGGTGCCCCATAGCAGCCATTCAGGACAAGAAACTATTAATGTGTGCATGGTGTGGGTAATGACGAGGAGTGCTCTAAGCAGACCCAGCTGCCACAGAGAGAAATGAGAGAACTCACCAGTTGAATGGGACATTTCATCTCTTATCTAAATGTCTGTGATCCTAGAGCCCATCATCTTGTTACTGACCAGTTGGGTTCACAAGCTCAGGTTCATCTGCTCAACACAACAAATCAAAGGAGGCCTTTCGTTTTGGTAAAACTAAAAAAGATTCACTCAAAGCTAACTCCAAAAATATGAGAGGGGGCATTTTCCTGAAATCACCCTCGCTGCTCTTACCAAATGTGTTGAGGTCTTTACTAACAAGGAACAGTAAGGGAGGGAATACAATGGAATAGACCAAGTTCAGACACCTTCTGTCCTTCCCAGGACCTCTCATACCTAGAGGAATGAAATTCGGCTTGACATCCAGGTGACAAGATCTACACATTACATCCATTCATCGGGGCTAAGAAAAAGTGGGGATAGGTCTTTATGCTCTAGGCTGGAGAAAGTTTGAATAAAAAAACTCATTTAAGTATCCTTTTGCTGTGTCAGTTACAACATCACTAAATATTGGCACAGAGAACTAGCAGCTGAGATAGAATGCTGGAATGTGAAATTTTTCCCCCCATTGAGTTTATTGGTACATTTTAGTTATACAGCACAGTTACATTCATTATTGGGATCTTGTACCTTTACATGATAGGTCTTGGTTCTCATTTTTTCCCCTTGTCCCTGCCCTCCCTTCTCCCCTCCTCCCCTCCCCCTTTACAAACACTTCATTTCCATTTTTTCATTTTCTCATATTTTTTTCATTTCCCTTATTAGCTTATAGACAGGTATGTTAGGCAGAAATATTATGGGAAGTCAGATAGGGGTGGGCCCTCAGGAAAGAGTCAGACACATGGTGAAAACATACAACTGTGGCTGGAGATGTATCCACTGGAACCCTCAAGACAATAACAAAATGACCAGGCCTACAAACTTCCCCAAGGGATAAATGATAATACCTGGTCTAATAAATTCTAGAGAGGCCTCAGTCACCTCAGTGGGCAACCAAGACCCCCAGATCCATCACCTATCTAAGTTCTTTATTCTTTCCATGCATACTTGTTATGTGACTTGTTTCCCCATTGGATCACTATGGCCTAAGTGACTACACTTGTAACCTTATTAGCTAATTATAGCTTTAAGCCATGTTGTACCCATGTGGTTTTTACTCTAAAGTGGGATTCCTGTAAAGTGGGATCCTTGGTTACCCACTCAGGACTGCTACTGCCTCTCAGGAGCTATCTTCTCAGTAAACCTTTCCTACTCTTTAGTGAGTTTTTTTCCCCCAGTACCAGGAGATCAAACTCAGACCTTTGCCAGACAGGCAAAGTGCCACTGAGCTACATCCCCAGTCCAGCATTTTCTATTCTTAACCTCTATTGTTTCTAGATTTCATTCTTCAGTTTTAGAGATATGAATTCAGCATATGAGTCATCTAATTGGTTGTGAATTATAATATTTGCCTTATATCCTATTTGCAGGTCCTGGTTTCATCCCTGTATCAAAATTACTGCCTCCATCCCCTCTTCATACGACCTGAGAATGAGATGCTCAACATCTCAGCCATTAAGGAAATACAAACTACAAATGCAGTGAGATTTTCCTTCATTCCTAGTACAGCACCTACCATCAGAATAATTTAAGGAAACAAGTGTTGGTTAAGGCTGCAGAGAAAATGGAAGCTATGCACGTGGTACAGGCTCTGTGTAAAATACTCAGGCATTTCTACAAAATAAAAGAATATAGATTTGTAACCATCCCTGAAACAATTTTTTTTCCTTTGAGGACAAGTGGCTCTGAGGCCTACAGTCTGACCAGTCTCCCCCACCACCACTCAGCCTAAAAAAGCGACAAAACATACAGATAGCCAAGAAGAAAGCTAAAAGCCTGGTTTCTTTTCCACAAAAAAAATAGGATAAGCTAAAAAATATGGCTGAAAGTGATTAAGTATGAAGATCTGTATTCTCACTCAAGGTCCCCCTCCCTTCCTCTTCCTTACTATAAAACACCCTTGGCCCATCTGCATAAACAGACTGTGATATGAGGAAAATGGGCCCCTCTAACACCTTGCAGCTAGCTTTAAATAAATCCTTTTTACCCAAATACATGCCCTGCTTTGGTTTGGTCAGTGACAAGCCAACAAACTTGAGGCTATGAGCCTAAATAGCTGGTGTTGTAGTCAGCAGGATTGGGCAAAGGAATACATTAAATACAGAACATATAACTTGTAAAGTTATTTTATGATTACCCAAAGAGTCAAATGTAAGGAGTGCAAAGGATTAACCACACAGTAGAAGCCCAAAACATTCACCTGAGGGCCTAGATCCCAGCAGTTTCTCACACAAGTCCAGATACCAGCTTGGAGCCCAAGGCAATAGCCTCCTTGAGTCCAGCCAGTGGCCTAGAGCCCACAGCAGTATCTCCTGCTTGTCCACATTGAGGATCTGCACCTGGAAGGCCCAAAGGCCCATTGTGGAAGCCAGAAAAATCCATGCTCATGAGATGAAAGATCTGTGCCACCAAGCTGAGGGATCCACATTGGAGCCAGGAAATGATGCTCATGGTAAAGGTCAGAGCTCCCCTGATGAAACCTGCAGCCATTCACAGCAACAGCAAGATCCTGAGCTCCTCCTCTGATGAGAACAGCCTAGTTTGCATCAGGAAAACCATGCGCAGCAAGCTTCTCCTAGAAAATCAACAGGCCCAGATCTTCCTCCCCAGTTCTCTTGTTATGGCTATTGGTAACAATCTTCAGGAGGATCCTCCACGCACAGACCACGCTGATTCAGTTCAGCAGGGCAATACAAGGTGCCCATTAGTCAACCCACTACAGCTGTTAACAGTTTGGATGACCATGAAGGGGCTTTAGTTCCTGCTGCTGAGGGTCCTGTATCCTGATGATCACTTGGGAAAGAGACTGCTTTCTTCTCGATAACTTAACCTGCTGTTGGGACTCCAAAGACATTCCAGCACCTGCCAGGGGCACCTTTTAACCCTGAAATTCCCCCCTTTTCCCCTTTGCCTGCATCAGCTGCCAAAAAATGCTTTTGTTGGTTACAAAACAAAGTTTCAGGAGCTCTGATCTAATAAACTTACAAGTTCCAGGTTTCATCTTATTTGGAGTTGATGGACTAGGCCTGGCTTCCCCCTTGAAGTGCACTGCAAGGATTTACTCTCTCCACAGTTGGGACCTCTCTTAGGTCATCGAGCAGTGCCAACTGGCTGAGGCAAGGACTTTGACTACTTGGGGCCATTTAGACCTATTGCTGGTCATTTTGGTGTGAGAAGAGATTGGTGTGAGATGAGAGTCGAAGGAAAAAATAAAATTCCACACATTTGGTTTCATTTGTTTAGAATACTCCTTTGTTTGGGTTTGCTTTTAAATGCTTTTCTATGCTTTTCTTTCATTTATCTTTCCCTTTTTATAACCACCTTTATTCTAGGTTGAGCAGCAGAGTTTCTCATTCAGTACCATCTAAAATTCTATAAGGCATTTGGGATTCAAATAATTTTGAGGTTTCTTTGTGAGCCAATATAGAAATCAAGGTTCTTGAACCATTTGTCCATTAAAAAAAAACTTTAGATTAAAATATTTTCAAAGTTAAAAAAAAACTGCTGGTGTGTTTAAACGCTGTTATAGACTGCTCAAGAATGAAAATGCTTGTACTGCTTTGCAGCTCCCTAATAAAGTATTAGTTACTTGTAACTTAAAAGGGGTGATTTTATTGATACACATATATACATATATATGAAAGCACACTGATTTCATAGGGCTGTCCTTAAAAAGATTCATTAAAATAAGATTGGCTAAGATACAGATGTTTTGCCTTTGTGTTTTTCTTTGTGGGGATGTTGTTTCTAGACTGGATTATTTTTCATATTAGCTAAGACATAAATTTCTGACCATCTATATCTAAATTTTAGCACTATAAAAAGATAAATTGACTAAGATCTATAATTAATTAAGGTAAAGAATAAAAGCTTCAAAAAATATAAATTCAGGGCCAGGGATTTAGCTCAGTGGTTCTGCCACACAGGGACCCAAGTTCAATCCCTGGTACCAAAAAAAAAAAAAAAAAAAAATTCAAATTCAGTTTAATCAGGCAAACAATCTCCTGTGAGATATATATATTTCCAACCTGGTACAACCTTAATCCTACCTTCAGATATGCAAATTTAAGATTAAATATTGCATAAGACTATTAAAAAACATGAGAATAATTTTTTTTTTTTTTTTGGTACCAGGAATGCAACTCAGGACCTTGCACTTGCAAAACAGGCAGTGGAAACACTGAGCTAAATCCCCAGCTCCAAACCTTTTAAAAGCTGATAAATTATAACTTTAAGTCATTGCTTTATGTTTGTTATCATAAATGTACATATTATGTTATGCCTACCTGTATATTTGTAGTTATGTATTGTTGAGATGGTACCAGATTACTTTTTTAAAAAAGCGCTCAATAACTTAAAAACATAAATCCAAATACGTCTTTCACACAACTTTTTAAAAATATTTTTAAAAGGCCAAGCATGGTGATGCATTCCTGTAATCCCAGCATGCAGTAGAATGGGACAGGAAGATTGCTGTGAATTCAAGGCTGCCCTGGGCTACAAAGTGAGACCCTGTCTCCAAAAAAGAAAAAGTTTTAAAAGATGCAACAAAGGTGTCCTCAACAGCTAATGTAAATTTTCCCTGCATTAGCTAATTTAATTTATATTTGAGATGTTTTAACATTAGAAATAGTTTCAGTTTCACAAAAGTTAAAAATCCTAATTGCTGGGTATGGTTGCACAGGCTTGTAATACCAGCACTCAGAAAGCTGAGGCAGAAGCTGGGAGTTTGAGGCCACCCTGGGATACATAGTTGAAGGCCAGCCTGAACAACACTGAGAAACCCTGTCTCAAGAAAACAAATAAAAGAGCATAAAAACATAATTAAAATTTTTGTGTTTGTTAGGATCTTAAAAACTCTTAAAAATCAGAGTCAGTTAAACACTGAGACAATATAAATATACCAATGCCTGGGTATTCTTTTATTTCAAAGTTTAAATTATTTAGCTTCTCCAACAATGATATATAGCAACAGTCAATATAAAGCCTGCTTCTAAATTTGTATTGGGGATCCTCTTTGATAGACATTAGTTAAATAAGCATTGTCCAGCCATGCTGTACTTCTTCCTAAATTCCTGAAAAAGTGGAGTCCACATTTACATATATATTAACTTACTAACTCTAAAATGACTGTACAAAATAAATCTTTCTTCCTATACTTCAGATCTTCCCTTATTTTCTGAGCTATTCCATTTTCAATGCCCACAACTGATAAAGTTCCCTTTATGGTCTTCCAAGTAGATTCACTTATGGGTATCCTTGTTTCCCAAAATAGTTTGCTTTTGGTGACATAAAACTTGATTATAAATAATTCATTGTGGTCAGTATGAAGATTCAAGTTCAAAAGCCCCAAAATTCCTTCAGAAATTTAAATACTATTCTGTTATAGTACATGCAAAGGGAATTTTGAGATATTGACAACTTTTAAATTTTTCTCCCAACAAAAGTTTTCTTTAAGATAATTACTTGTTTTTCAAATATTTTACATTTTACATACAATGTAAATGTAATTGCTAAAAATTAAACAGAAATAAAAGCTCTAAGTTATTTACAATTAAGTTAAAATACTAAAGATATTTGTTAAATATAAATTTACATATTCTTTGTATAAAATTTATAAATGATAATATATTTAAATATTACAAATATTTCATAGATTATTGATATATATCTGATATATATCACTAACATAAGCTCAGATATCTAAAAATAGAGCTTTATCAATCTACAGGTCAACTAATGAAAATGAGCTTAAGAAAATAAGTCTCAAAGTGATCGAGGATCTGTTCATCATTTTTAATTATTTATTTAAACACAATTTATTTTATATTCTAATAGCATTCAGTTTTTAAATTCATTTTAATATCATTTGATGTAAAGAGTTAATAGCTTTAAATTACCTAATCTGTTAATGGGTTTGCTTACGCTACCTGATGCTAATCGTTGTAAGAGACAGTGATAGGCTTGCTTGCTTCTCTATAATCAGTAAAGTGTTATTATTTTAGTGTCTATCTAGTCTTTGTTTAAATTGAGTGCTTAAAATGAGTTTTTATTTTTAAGTCTCTTTGATTTTACTAAAACTCCTTATAAGTTCAAAAGCAATGATTTTGGGTGTTTCTAACCTCAAATATGTTATAAATGTGGGTTCTTTTTTAGATAGCCAGTGCTTACATCAATATGTGACATTTTGAGACACAAATATGATCTAAGAACAATTTTAAAATACTGATGAGCCAGTGCCATAATTTCATTACATAAAAGTTATCTTTCTGTTATAAATTGATCATATATGTTAACAGTATAACCTTTAAATAAAATGTTTCTAGAGACAGTTTGTTGTAAAAATATGTATTTTAAATTGTACTTCACAAAAACAATGTGAAAATCTGTTTAAAGGAAGATTAAGGTAGAGATCTGTTCTTTATAAAATTTAAAGTTCATTTTCCTTAAATATTATGCAGGGCAGTTCCTACTTTGTCTGCAAGTCAGTTTACAATAACTGCTTGTTTTCTGTTTATACAGGAGGAACATGAAACTAAAATTTAGCTGCCCACTGTCATTCAGCTACCTCACAAATAAGTTCAAATGATGGTTCAACGCTAACCCCAAACACTGGAGAACTGAGATAGTGGACATTATGTGTTATCTTTAGTAGATTCAACAATTTAGCCTGAAAATGTTGGCTTTTTCTCTTAAATATTCTTAGAACTTTCCCTCTAATTTTGCTAGACTGGGTTCCTCATGTGAAAGTTAAGTGTAAGAACTATATTCTATTGTACTACACAAAGTTTTGCTAGCTGCATGCACTGAAGACAGTAGGTTTGCTAACTAAAGGGTACAGAAGAAAATCCTGAACCAAGTGCCACTACATGTTCAAATGTTTCTGACCAAAGAAAATTATACAACAGTATTTATATATGGCTGACATTAAACTGTACATTTCACAGGCCAAATACATAATGTAAGGGGTTATAAAATAAGTTAATGCATTATCAACTAAAAATGTCATGTACAAGATAAATTCCCCATAAGTACTATGACAGCATTTCAGGTGGAAGCAGACATATGTACAAAAACAATCCAGGTTCTCTGCTGTTAAGCATAAAATTTAAACAAATTTCAGAAAAATCTTAATTCATTCATGAATGATGGAAAATGTTGATTTGTGGGATTTAAAATGTTTCCTTTAAAAAAAAACACAAGAAATACATAACCTCTGTACAAAGAAAAATATAAAAACTCTGTATGACGATGTTTAATTACATTACATAGGTTAGAACTGAAAGTCACTGCTTGAAATTTTTTCTACTTTACTCATTCTGCTGACAGCACTGATTTGTGAGCTAACAGTAATATTTAGTTGGGCTGTATTTATGGAACAAGATCTTATTTTCAAAATGGCATAAATTTTCCTTTAGTGTAAGGATTCTATTTTTAGCAGCCATTATATCTCTAAAGGTTAACAATTTATAGAGCAAATATTCTCACTACTATACACTTTTTCTACTTTGTATTCCCCATTTATAATATTTGCAAAAAGGGCCAGGGATTTGGTTCAGTGATTCCGCCACCTGCCTCTCAAGCACAAGGGCCTAAGTTCGTTCAATCCCTAGTATCAAAAAAAAAAAAAATTATCTCATAATATTTACAAAAGAGTAAGGTCTACATGAAAGTTTTTCACTCTCCCACCCCCACATCTTAGTCAAACGTGTTTCCTCACCATTCGTCTCTGATCTAACTGGGGAAGTGTGGGAATTCCAGACAGGGTATATACACACTTTAGATGGGATACCTGACTTTAAGTGAGCATAAAGACAAGTAAAAGGTAAGATCATTCTTAATTCAGGTATGTTTCAGTGCCTCAAAAGTTATTTGGCAAACTGTACTCACTGGCAATCTAAAAAGGATAAGACACAAAGATGCTCTAACAATCTTATGCCTGTAACAGCTGAACAGCAAGAAGGCCATTTTACTCCACTGTGACAGTCATCACTGACTGGCAGTGAAGGTTAAACATCAATCCTGTGGTTACTGGTAAACAAGAAGTTTAAACCAAGAGTATTGGCACACACCTGTAATCCCAGCACTCAGGAGGCTGAGGCAGGAGGATCACCATGACTTTGAGGCCAGCCTGAGCTACATAGTGAGTTGAGGACCAGCCTGAATTACAGAGTGAGATTCTTTAAAAAAAAAAAAAAAAAAAAAAATTTTTTAACTGAAGTGGTGTAAAGTGGTGCACTAAATTTAAAAACTGAAAATAATAGCCAGGGATTTAGCTCAGGGGCAGCAGGTCTGTCTCGCAAGGGCAAGGTTCTGAGTTTGATCCCAGGTACCAAGAAAAAAAAACTGAAAGTACATTTTAACAGCATTTTGCACTGAAAGAAATATGGTTCTGAGGTATTCTATATAACAGAGATTATAAAGAAAAGAATTTTCAAATGAGTATGCTAAAGAAATTCCTAGAAATATAATTTTCATGACAATATACCACCTGCATTTTGCTGGTAATATTTCCCTAAAAATTAGCAACTCTATAGAGTTATATCTCATGTTAAACTGCTATTGACTTTGGGGGAAATAACTATATCTGTTGATTGTGACATAATGCCAGTTGTGAAAATTCAGACAAAGGAGTTGACAAATTCCCAAAACACCTAATTGAAGTTGTCAAAACAGAGGAATGTAAAGAAATAGCCTGAATCTCCAATTTATGAATTAAAAGTTTTCTCCCAGGCAGGGTAAGTGGTGAAAATGAAGTGGGCCTAAGAATTGCATTATCTTATAAAGATTCCACTCAGAATTGCATTTTCTTATAAAGATTCCACTCATTTCCTCACAGAGCTGACCTAATTGTAGGTGATAAACCTAACAGTATACCAAGCAATAATACAAACTAGAGCATAAATACTTCCTCACAACTTGAGGTTAATGTAAAACTAGCCTGACCAACACCTAACACCAGCGCTAACCCCACAATTCATCCTAATCTAATCCTGGCTCCTGATTGTGGGTGGCCCTTTTCCCACCAGCCTCCCTGTCCATGCTGGCCCCTCTCCACACATCCAGACCCCTCCTTACTTGCTGAAACTCATACTCCTGCTGCTCAGCATGAGGGACACTTAGAGCAGGCTTGGTGACAAGATGATGCCTGGGATTGGTGAGGGTGGGGAAGGCTTGACTGGAAGGTAAGGCCTGGAGTTAGAGAGGCCTGGGCATGCTTGGCAAGAAGGTGAGGCCTAGGCCTGGTGAGGCCTGGCACCGCCTAGAAGGAAGGTGAGGCCTGAAGAGGGTTTAGCCAGAAGCTGAGACCTGGGGTTGGTGAGGCCTGAGCAGGGCTTGGCGGGAAGGTGAGGCCTGGGGTTGGCGAGGTCTGAGGAGGGCTTGCCGGGAAGGTGAAGCCAGGGGTTGGTGAGGCCCGCGGGTGTTTATGCCTCAACCTGCCCAGGGAGGAGGGCCAGGTTATGGTAGGAGGCTCCTCACCTGCTGAGGAGAGACAAGCAGCACTCTGTGGTGACCCCTCTAGAAGGCTCTCTGCTTGACATACAGCATGGCTAAAATTTTTTCAATATTTAAAATGCTGCTGTAACTTATCACATAAAATTTGACATGATAGAAGGCATAAGTGGGAGCTGTTAGGGAGCTGGGCTTACTTTTGGTCTCATGGTCATGGTTGGTCACCACCTTTTGGAAGTGAGGACTTTGTTAGGGAATTGATCATGTTGAAGTATTTGTGACACTGCCATTTTGGGCTGGATTTCCAGGTTCTTCTACCCCTAAACCCTTGTCTTTAGTCTCCTTTTCCCAAGACCATGTCAGTATATAGAATTGAAACTTAGGGCTTCTGCAAGGCCAAACTTTAAAAGGCAACATGGCTTACAATAGGTTAAGGACAACCTACCCCACCCTAATGGGGAGGTCATTAGCTTCAAGCCCCATAAATAGGCCAGCACTCCCTCATCTCCGGGCTCTTTGCTCTTTCTCTCTGCTCCACTCCCCTGAATAAAATCTCCAGTCAGACCTCGGTGTATGTGACCTAGTTGTTGAGCATCACTGTTCCCTTTCAGTCTCCTATACAGCATAGGTGACTGTTGTTCTCAGGATTTAAATCTTCCAAAATACATCAAAATGCTTTCCACTTTAAGTGGCTGCCAAGGATACCTTTGAGCTCATTGACACCAAGTAAAACTTCAGTGAGAGAAGTCTGAACTACAGAGAATTACTTAAATATTCCTTTATTCTTTCCCATGGATATGTTACCTAAGCTTTAACCATAATCCAGACCAGCTTCACTTGGTCCTTGTGGAATCTTACCTAGTTGAATCTTGCTTTATCAGATTGGCATTGATACATTTTAATGATGCAATATTATGATACACAAGGCTGTATTTGCTATAAGAACACTGAGATGCTTTTAGGAAAAGCTAAGAGGAAAGTTTCTCCCAGATGTTCCAGAAATATTTCAAATAGAGCAAGGAAATTTGATATATATACACAATAGAATATTTTTGGCCATAAAAATAATTAAATCTTGTCATTTTCAATAACACAGATAGAACTGGATGACATCATATAATGTAAAATGACAAGTGCAGAAAGTCAAATATTGCATATTCTCACTCTTTTGTAGAAGCTGCAAAATTCTATCTCATAGAAGAAGACAGCAGAACAGTGGTCACTAGAGAATGGGAAGATTGGGGAGATGGGGCAATGAAAAGAGGACAGATAATGGGTAGCACACTAGCTGGATAGGGGGAATTAACTCTGGTGTGTTACAGCAAAGTGGGTAACTACAGTCTATGATAATTTATCATACACTTCAAAATACCCAACACATAGAAATGATAAATGCTTGGGGAGATAAAAATGTTGATACTGCAATTTGATCATTATACATTGAATAGATGTATTAGATCATCATACTCTACCCCATAAATATGCATAAATATTATACTGTTTGATGTTTTAAAGTCCACAGAAACTTCAGTTTACTTACCTAAAATTTTTCTTTTCAAATCAGACCCTTGAAATCCAAGATCTGAATTCATATCCCAGGTCTACATCTGCAATATCTTGTAGGATTCCTTATGGGACTTGTCCACGCCTTCCAGTTAACATCACCTTTAACTCTGATTCCTAGTTGACCAATTTCCTTTGCCCATTTTATTTTATGCATCATGCATTTTAACATCTCTGCTATGGATGACATTGAGGGTATAAATAAGGAAAACTGAATATTTTATTCACCTTCTACCTGGAAATGATGCAATCATTTCTTGAATGAAAATATGGCTCTTAATCTGGAAATCTACTGCTTAATGCCAGGATTTGTTATCAGATGCATTTTCAATACAAGTAATACATTTAAACATTCCTTTTGTGAGTCCAGGCATTGCCTGCCTCCAGCTTGTTTTAGATTCTGAAAGTATCTGCCCCTTGTATGTCCCATGGCCACTTCACTGTGCTGTGCCAATGCTGCAACACTTACAGAGGGAGTTAAGTTCTTGTATTTATTTGTATGAAGATATATTTGTGTAATAATGTTTATGTTTTGAAAGTATCTAAAAATTGCCTGTTTTAAACACGGATGAAATTGATTTATGTCAATTTTATTGATGTTATTCTTTATACTTTAAAATATGTTTGTGATTCTGTTGGCTTGTCAGTTTTAATGTCAACTTTTGCCCATAGCAATCAACAATTGGAAACCAGGGCCAGGGATTTAGCTCAGTGGTTTGGTGGCCTGCCTTGCAAGCGCAAGGATCCAAGTTTGATCCCTGGTACAAAAAAAATAATAATAATAATGAAAACTAGTGCATTTACTCTATCAAGCAATTTTTTTTCCATTTTTGACTCCCCAAAATATGTTGAATATGATATTTCAACATTTTCAAGGCACCTAACATTTACATTTTCACCCATCATCCTATTTTTCACATTGATTTTAATTAGGTCTGATAGGAATATTTAGAGCAGTCTATTAATCTTTTGGATGTAGATTTTTATTTTGTAATTTTTTTATAACAACGTGAATTTTTAAGACTACTAAAACAAAGTTAAAAAATAGTTACAACTTCATTATATCAAGAATATAACCCTATCACATTAATTCTTTAGGAAGATAATTAAGCTATTAACATTCCAAAAGGCAAAATATCAGAGTAATGTTTCAAAAAATACTGCTTTTAATGACAGTGATGTACACTTTTTTACATTTTTGCAATACATAACCAATGCAGTCATCGTGGGGAATTGGCATATGAATGTATATATTCATCTTGATCCTCTTACTTCCTCTTCCCCTCCTCTCCCTCCAGTCTTCCCCACCCCATCGCCAGGCCATCTCTGAAATCATGGAAAATATTCTTGTAGTCTCTTGCATGTCTAAAGTTTGATGGGTATAAAATCCTTGGGCTACATTTTTATCTTAAGGGTGAAAGCTGTCCTGAGACTCAAGCAAAAGAAGGGCCTCTGCCGAGGTCCCACATTTCAGATACTCCGTACTTCAACGTGCTTCCCTCTAGTGGTTGGAATCATTCAGGAAGCAATGCTAAGTGACTGTCCCAGCCTGGTCTAGGCCTCCAGTGGTTTCTCCCTGGTTTCTCCCCCAGGGAGCTCTCTTCCAATCTATACAGCACACAGAGGTTTCCTGGATATTTGACAAACTCTGGGGGGGTCCTCACTACCATTGAGCAATATTTCATGAGATTAATTTTATTGTAATAAAATATACGTTATATAAAATTTGGTGCTTTAGCCCTTTTAATATGCATTTTGATTTTATCAGGTATGTTCACACTGCTGTACAATAATCACAAGAACTTCTTTATCATCTGTTTTCATTAAAACACTGACTACCCATCCCCCATCCCCTTGACCTTTTTTTTGAGAGACAGAGTCTCGCTGTTAGTTCAGATTGGCATGGAACTCATTGTGTAGCTCAGGCTGGCTTCAAACCTATAGCATCCTCCTGCCTCAGCTCTCAAGTGCTGGGATTTCAGGCGTGCACGATCACACATGGCCCCTTTACCCTTGGTGACTACCATTCTGCTTTCTCTGAATCTATTCTAGACACCTAGTATAAGTGGAATTGCACAGTATTTGTCCTTTTGTATCTAGCTTATTTTACTTAGCATAACATCTTCAAGATATGTCCACATTGTCACATGTAAGATACTTCATTGCTTTTTAAAGCTGAATAACATTTTATTACGTATATACGCTAAACTTAATTATCTATTCACCTGTTGATAGACGTGGAGTGTTTTCACCATTTGGCTTCAGTGAACACTATTGCTGTGAACAGTGGTATAGCAACACCTCTGAAGGAGGTTGAGACAGTATAAGAAATCAAAGTCCGGCTGTCAGCTTACCCTGCTCTCATGAGATAAGGTTCAGCAAACAGAACAGTCCTTGGGAAGGAATGTCGTGAACTCTGTGCTTGCAAACACGACAGATCATTCTAGACATTCTTTACAAGGACCTATTAACCTCATAAACTCTGTGCCTGCAAACAAGACAGAGCACTCTTCTGAGCAAACAGGAAGGGCTGAAGTCCAGCTGCACGCTCTGGGCTTCTTTGAGCTTGAGTCATCAATCTCGTGAGACAGTTGGAATGTTCTGGCAGACAGATAAAGAAGGAGAATTGTATTGTGAGTGGATGAGGGGGCTGCCCGAAAAAAACGTATAAAAATAAACGTGACTGGGTCCTCGGGGCTGCAGTCTTGTCCTGTCTTTGTGTGTGTTGTTTCTGTCATTTCTTTCTCACAGATCTAGAAGGACCGCAGCACACCTCTTCGGATTTCTACCATCGGTTCTTTAGGGTATATGGCCAAAAATAGAATTATTCAATCATACAGTAATTCAGGGGTTGTTTTTTGTTGTTGTTGTGAAATTCCATGCTGTCTTCCAAAGAAACTGAACCGTTTTTACATTTCCATCAACAAAACACAGAAGTCCCAATTTCTTCACATTCTCATCAGCACTTGTTAATTTCATTGTTTTTTAAAAAAAATAGTAGCCATCCAAGTGAGTATGAAGTGTTATTTCATGTTTGAATTCTATTTCCTAAAGATCAGTATGTACTAGCCACTTGTGTATCTTCTTTGGAGAAATATCTAGGCAAGTTCTTTGACCATTTTTAAATTAAGTTGTTTGGTTAGGTATTTATTAGATATATTATGTAATTTTTAAAAATAATTTCTCTCAATCTGTGGGTTTTTCTGTGTCTTTCACTGTCCTGATTGTGTCCTTTGATGCACTAAGGTTTTTAATTTTGGTGACTTCCAATTTATCCATTATTTATTTTGTGGTCTGTGTTTTTGGTGTTACAGGTAAATAATCATTGCCAAATCCAACAGTGTGAAGCTTTCCTCTAAGTTTTCTTCTAGGAATAATACAGTTTTAGCTCTAAGCCTTCAGTCTTTCATCAGTTTTGGGTTAATTTTTGTGTAGGATGCAGTCTTTTTCATGTAGATGTCCAGGGTTCCTAGGACCATTTGTTGAAAACACTTTTTTTCTTTCCTCATTAAATGATGTTGGCACCCTTGTCAAAATCAATTTACCATATATTAAAGGTTTAATTTCTGAGCTTATTCTATTTCATTGGTGTATATATATCTATCTTTGTGCCAGGGCCATAATGAGGGATCCTTTATTTTTAAAATATAGCTACACACACACACACACACACACACACACACACACACACACATACACAAATTGCCTGAACCCAGGAAATTGCCTGTGCAGCCCTATTGATTTTTGAAACCCTGCTCTAGGATCTGTCAGTGATGAGTACTGTAGATCTGACTAAGCCAGCTTGATTTATTTGCTGTCCTAAGGGACTTACCCCATTTCCTATCTGTCCAGTGGATCCTGTATCTTCAGTATTCACCAGGGAGAAACTCAGTGTCATTGATCAGTTTTCTAGAGAATATGTTCTTTAACATCTTTAAAGTTTTTATTTCATAAACTTTCTAATATTATATTTTAATATATTAGTTCTGTTCCAATATTTTACTTCCTCCTTTCAGTACTACAATTTTACAAGGTTTTTCTCTCACAGCTTTAATTTTCTGATTTCCTTGAACTCTATTTTTTTCTGTTTATTTGTTCATTTCTCTCTTCTGCATCCTTCACTATATAGTATTTATATCCATCCTCCCTTGTACCTCATCTAACTTTGCCTTTCTTTCTGTGATGATTTGATCTTTCCCTGAGCTTGTGATTTTTCCTGGGTTACAGTTCACATCTTATTTTCTTAAAATATGTTCTCTGAACTTTTGGATCTCTTCACTATTCATGCCTGTCAGAAGTGATTGTTCCATTGTGTTTAAAATTATCACTTTATCCTAATTAATACTTTTCCTAATATTCCTTTAATCTTTAGTAACCTTTATTATGATATGCTTTAGCTATCTGTAATTTATATTTTCTCATTTTCAGATCTTTTTTCTGATATTTTTGTGAAGGTTCTCTATTACTTCCTTTCTGTTACCTCATCACTGAAGGGGGTATGTTTTCTTTAATAATTACTTGTATGAATTTTGTGTGAGGGACATTCAGAGCTTCCTAAAAGGATGCTTTTTTTTTATGTTCTAGGGTTTTCTGTATCTTTAGCTTTTACTTTTCCCTAGCCAAAACAGGTAAGTTTCAGAGCTCATTAAATATAAAGATTCTTTTTTCTTCACCTGGTACAAAGATAGATACTCCTTATAAATATGACATATCTATATTGTCATAAAGAATCCTCTTGTCAAAAATAGGCTTTTCAAAGGAAAGTTTATTCCAGTAAACAAAGACTAAAAATCAGGAGATTCTAGCAGCTACCTGGGAAAACCCAAGTTTATCACATCTGTGTGTGGACGGGCTGACATTGAGAGAGAGATAGTGGCAGCTGCCTGGGAGAGATTTCACCCTGAGTGGACGGGCTGACACCAGGGAAGAGAGAGATCAGCAATGAACTGGGAAAGGAATTAGGCTTCTATAGGTGTTGAAGGGGCTAAGGAATCTGGGGCAAACTGCTTATGAAGGACTTGGATGCCCAAGGTTGGTCTGCTCGAGTGTGTACACAATTACTGGACTTCTTGGCACTGGGGGTGAGGTATATACTGCATTTTCAGCCCATTTGCCCTCTTTCCTAGGAAGGTGCTGTTGTTTACTGAGATCAGCCTGTTTGCTTTGTCCCATTTGTTTGTGAGGGACTCACTTAAATCAGACCTGACATTTATGATCCAGTATTGGGCCTGTTTGTTGGCTTTCCAAAACCAAACTTTGCCACCACCCTGTATGTGCCCTCACTTCCACTGAAATAAAAGTTTTAGACCTATGAGTGTACTTCTCACCTTTGAAAAATAGCTTCTGCTGCCTCTTTCTAAAATATCCGCTTCCCACTTCACTATGCTCAGCACTCACTGCCAACACATTTGGCATTTCTCCACATTTTGTAGCCCACAAATTTAGCTAACTCTCAGTTTCTCTGAAAATGGGCATTCAATTTCAGTTTCTCCTGTAGACTTTGAATGACTTATTCTATAGAAAGAGAAAAATGTTGGCTTTATACTGCAGTTTCAGATATGTTTATTGAGGTAAATTTGTAATGCTCATTTGCTTTTAGCTTCAAGTTCTTCTTCTGAATCTCTGTCCTCTGTGAGATGACAGCCCAGAGCTGAGAGTGCCCTTTGTGCTGGAACAAATTTCAGTAGTGCCATTTTTCCTTTATAAACATTATTGACCTAAATGGCATTTCAGCCTTCAGTTTTTTTGAAATTAGAACCATCTCTAAACATCCAGAAAACAGTTAATGATAAAATAGCTTCTTCATATATAAATATATGGGAAAATTTTAAGTAATATTTTAATAGGTTAAAATGTTAATCTATTAAACTGTATTTAATTCCATTTGCTTTCTCTGTTGTCAGTGGTGAAAACAGTTTTCCATACCTCTTGTGTGTACCTTCTATGCATATGTGTGCATACACACACACACACACACACACACACCCAATGTGTGTAGAAATACTCTTAAGTATCTGTGAATGGTTAACTCATTAGGCTGCTGCTAATTTTCACTGTGAGATGAAGGAGGAGGAACTTGAAAGCATAAGGCTGATAAGTTATGCAAACCAGGGGTTGTTCAGATCCTAGGAGTGTGCCATCTACTGCTTCATGACTTTCTCTTCAACACTGTAAGATCACTATCATAATTCTTCAATCTACTAATTAAGTATTTCACTAATGAAACACTTTAATATTTCTTAACTGAATGTCTACTCCATGAAAGAAACATTAATGAGTACTCAGAACAAGTAAAACTTTTGACAATGATTCTTGGAGTGTCCCTAAAGAGACCAGTGGCTCATGAGTCTCCATCCAGCAGCACCAGCATCTCCTGGGATCTTGTTAAAAGCAAACTTTTGGGCCCCAGACGAAATGCGTTAAGCACAGACTGTGAGGTGAGGACCTGCAATCTGTGCTTTAACATGGCCTCCTGGTGATTTTAATGACCGTGTGTGAGAACCACTGATATCGTGTGTCTTCCCTGAACTTTTCTCCTCATAAAAAAAGTGAGTCACTGTGAGTATCAAATGAGCTTACTGTGTAAAGATTGCAAAGTGTAAATTAGTATAAAATTTTAGGTATTTTGTCCATTATAAAAGGAGATAAACTGAAATAGGAATCGCTGTGAGTTCAATCTTCTTTACACAATTTGAGCAGAGTTGTGAATTAACCTTAATATAAAAATCAATGCCCTCCCTAAAAGCTATCAGTCAAAGATATTGCTATTACTAATGTGGAACAGGATTTTCCTTCATAGTGCAGATTCAGAGGAAATACTGAAGTCAGTATTCACAAAAAAAAAAAAAAAAAAAAAAAAAAAA
>NW_022900936.1:100784-125969 GCF_012274545.1 Fukomys damarensis
CGTAATAATAACCCCAAAACAAAAAAAAAAAAAAAAAAAAAAAAAAAAAACCAGACAGGAGAGATTCTTATCCACTAAAAGGGAAGACATTTTTTTCCCCTATCCTCCCTTACTAACAGTGTACTGGAATGAGCTCTTCCCTTATGCCCTTGGTGGTGGTCATGGGGGTGGAGGGTATGGTGTCTCCTATCATGTGCTAGGAAGGGAACACCCTAAAACCTGAAGAAAATGCCTTTAAAGTATCATATTCATGACCCCATGGAAATTACTAGAGACTAGCACATCCCACTGACATCTTTAAAAGCTAGTCCCATTCTTTTGTTAAGGAGCCTGTCTGATGTTTTCCTGCCAGAGTTATGTCCTATCAGCTGAAGACCCTTTCCATTTTTCTTCCTTCTCAATAAGTTTTTTCCTGTGAGTTCATGCATGCTGTTTTCCCTGTTTTAATTTCCATTGTGACTGAAGCAAGTTCCCAAACATATCCTATATCATCATGACACTCCATGGTCCACTGATGTATATTATCCAGACAGAATGAGAGTAAAACAAATATCAGTGCAGCTGTAAGGAGGAAAAGAAATCCAGGAAGGAGCTGCTCCACATTTCTCCACTAGATCAGCAGAATGAATATTTGTCAGTACACACTGAGTCACTTTCTTCCCCCAAATGAAGTCATACCATCTGTCAGCAGACAAGATTTGTCCAACTTTGAGGCCTAGAGACAGTCACCCTCTTCATTCTATCTTAGGTAGTAGATAGGCAGTCAGATAGGGCTAAGTCCTCACGAGGGCTAGGCAAAGGTGAAACACACCACAGCTGCACATCAGATGAAAACCAGGCCTCAAGATAGAGACAAAATGACCAGACCCACACACTTCTTCAAAGAACTGGGCTTAGTGAAGTATAGATAGGCATTCACCACCCTGGGGGTGACCAGAGACCTCTGGACCCATTGCCTCCTAGGAGAATCATTGCTCTTTCCATTCACACTCGCTACATGACTTGCTTCCAATTGGACCACCATTACCTAAGTGACTATACTTGTAACCTTATTGAATGCCCATGGCTGTGGCTCACATTGTACCCAAGTGGCTCTCAGTCTATGAAATCTCTGTAAAGAGAGGCTACACACTCAGGACCCCTCCTGCCTGTGACAATCTCTGCCTTTTAATTGATTAGTAACATGGTTTTGAAGGGCTTATTGATTTAAAGTTTGACTTAAGCCTCTCATGAAGTTACTTTTAATACATTCTGCACTGTTTTTTCCTGTTTGTCTTCCATTGGATTAATAGTTGTTTGCACTACCACTCCTTGCCCATAGTATTGACATGAGTGGACCAAATCAAGCCTGCCTCTGGTTCTGGAACTATGGCTTTACTGGAGTTTACTGTGTGTTTACAGATTGCCCACATCTGCTTTCATGTTGCAGTGGTGGAGTTGAAGTGGAGCAGATGTCCTGTAGTTTGAAAAGCTGCATAAATCTGTCTGATCACTCATGGAAAATGTTAGCCAATTTCTGTTCAGAGCTCTATAAACCTCTATGTTTAATTCTCTCAAACCATTCTTATTTATTCCCAGTATTCTGCTCCAATCACAAATTTATATCTCTACAGTGGGAGGGATGCTGCCCCAATCCAGGTCTGATCCAAGCTATGTGAAGAACAGAAGCACTGGCCTGCAATGGCTCCAAGGTATGGCCCCATCTGTGTTGCCTTCTCAGCCCTCAGTCACAACCTTCACTACCACTGCTTGACCACTTTCCGTGTAGCAGGACCTTCAAGGGTCTGTGTGGCATCTTGTGACCTCTCATTGGGTGGATGTGACTCCTTTTTAGGAAGGAAGGAAAGAAGGGAGGGAGGGAGGGAGGGAGGGAGAGAGAGAGGAAGAGAGAGAGGGAGGGACAGAGAGAAAGAAAGAAAGAAAGGTAAGCTCATAGGGGCCAAGTGACTTGCCCAGGTCCTGTGTCTCTCCCTTCAGTAGCAGTGGCAGGCTCAGGTCTGCACGAAGACATTCTGGGTCCCCAGGCCTATTGCTTCTGGAGCTCCAGCTGCCCCTCCAGGCTGATTCTGTGTGTGTCCATGTGTGCCTGGCAGCAGCATTAGCACTTACTCCTAGCCAGCATTACCACCTTAGGCCTGCACTGGTGACAATGTCAGCACATGTCCCTAAAGAAAAGGGTCATTTTGCAAATCAATAAAAAATCATTACATTTGAAAAATTGATAATTTTCTGTTAGCTTTCAAGTTTCACTTTTCATTATGCCTTCCATATTTAAGTTTGCTTGAATCAAGAGCCAAATGAATCTCACACATTATAGTTTTTAGAGCAGTCACTTTATTTTCCCTTTTGCATTTTTTTGTTAAGTAACAATATAAATAAAGGGTTGAGGTGTAAGTCAATTGTAAAATGCTTGCCTAGTATGCACAAAGCCCTGGGATTGATCCTCAGCACTGGAAAAACAAATAAAAAATAAAGAGTACAAATGTAATTATAAAAATAAATATTGTGGGAATGTACGTGTTAGCTCATAACATAAGGTTTAGCTAAATGTGTGCTTTGTCAAATGCTGGGACCCCTGTTTTTTCTGAAGAAGCCCCACTGTCCTGTGGTGGAGCCTGTGCTATCGCAGTGTTATTGGTAGGTCTTCTGCCCACCCGGCCCTAGCCACCTGTCTTCCAGGAAGGTCTTAGCCTGGGAAGACTTGGGGGAGCCCCTGTCCTCTGTTCAGGCAACTTGGTTTCTGCAGAGTGAAGGACTTCCTATGTCTGGCCTGAAAAGAGTGGGCAGCTGAAACTTGCTGGGCAGCAATGGAGATGAGAGGCAACTCTCCAAAGCCCTTCTGCTTGCTTGCCTCAGGTCTGGATCACCGATGGCAGACTTCCCAGGACTTTTACTGTTTGTAAAGACTGATGATATGCATTCTGACAACTCAGTAAAGTCAGTCACAGAATTCATACTAGAAATTTGAGTAGTCACTAATGGAAATCTGAAGATGTTAGGCATTTACCACTCCAACAGTAAGCTTGTGTATGTGTGTGTGAGTGTGTATGTGTGTATGGTCGGGGGGGGTGGTCAGGCAGACCAACTGACCTTGTACACCATCCAAATATCAACATAAAATGATATTTAATGAGTTTGGGTTTCAGTTAAACATTTTAGTAAAATGAGAATTCCACATAGGACACCACAGCATTGTGGCACACACATGTAATCCCAGTATTTGGGAGGCTGAGACAGAAGGATTGCCGTGAGTTCAAGGCCAGCGTGGGCTACATAGTGAGTTCAAGGCCAGCCTCAACTACATAGTTAGACTGTCTCAAAAAACAAACCAACAGTCCCAGGAATTTAGCTCAGTGACACTGTGCCTGCCTCCTAAGTGAAAGGTCCTGAGTTCAATCCCCGATACTAGTAAACAAACAAAAAAAATTTTTTAAGACACCATGGTAGTTTGCTGAGGTCCAACCAGGAGAGGGAGAAGTGGTGTAGCCTTGGTGGTGCTGCAGAGGCCTCTACCCAGGACTGTTCTCCCACCCCAGGCCTTTCCTCTCCTGTCCTCAGTGTCCTCACCTCCTACACCTCTCGTATTCAATATCATGAGGCAATGTGAAAGCAGGGAGGGTGATCACACCAAGGAGCCACAGTCTCTACCAAGATGATAGAAGTATTGACAACATCTGACTCCCAGAAACTGTGACACCAGCTGAATAACCTTCTAGAAGAGGAGGCTAGAGGTCAGCCAACAGTCTATGGCTTGGGACTAATTGAATCTGCACATGGTAATGGCCTTAAAGTGACTGCAAGACTGAGGGATTTGAAGTGAAAGATCTTCTTAGTCTAACTCAGTTCTTTGGCTTTGATATGGAGACATTTTCTCTGGCTGTGGACAGATTTCTGTCTAAAATGAAAGTACAGCCCAAGCACCTGGGGTGTGTTGGACTGAAATGCTTGTATTTGGCTGTAAAATCAATAGAAGAGGAAAGAAATGTCCCATTGGTAACTGACTTGATTTGAATAAGTCAGTATAGGTTCGTGGTTTCAGAATTGATGCAAATGGAAAAGATTGTATTGGAGAAGTTGTTTTGGAAAGTCAAAGCTACCACTGCCTTTCAATTTCTACAACTATATTCTTCACTCATTCAAGAGAACTTGCTATTTGAAAGGAAAAATAGTCTAAGTTTTGAAAAACTAGAAGCCCAATTTAAGACATGTCACTGCAGAATCATATCTTCTAAAGCAAAGGCTTCCGTGTTGGCTTTATCTATCAGTGCATTGGAGATCCAAACATAGAAGTGTGTGGTGTTAAAAGAAGGAGTAGAAGAACATCTTCAGAAACATTCCAAGGTAAACACAGAGATCTGACCTTAGGGCAAGACCTTGTATGCAAGTGTTTCACTGAATATTCATCAAACAAGTGCACCAAACCAGATGTTCAGAAGAGGAAGTGGATGGTTCCTGAACTTACTGCAGGCAATGGAAGCATAGTTACTACAGACTAATTCACTTTCCAACAATTCTTGAAACAATTCCTTAATTGGTAAATTTGGTCATTATGCTGTGTATAGAAAAAGTTGTATAATTTTCTTCTCCAATTATCTTCTAAATAAACCAACTGGCCTTGAAATCCTTGAATAGCAAAAGGGAAAATACTGGTATTACCAATCTAGTCAGCTAACATTTGAAGGCATTTACTATGTATAAGGTACTACACCCTAAAGGCTGACATGGTGACACAGGCCTGTAATCCTTGGGAGGATGAGGCAGGAGGATTGCTATGAGTTTGAGGCCAGCCTGGGCTACATAGCAAGATCCCGCCTCAAAGAAAAACAAATTAAAAGTAAATGATTAGACACAGGTGCCTTTAAAGTAAAGCCCTGGGCCGGGGATTTAGCTCAGCAGTTCAGTGGCCTACCTTGCAAGCGCAAGGACCCAAGTTCAATCCCCAGTACCAAAAAAATAAAAAATTATTTAAAAATAAATAAATAAAGTAAAGCCCAGTCCTCACCTCTTCCTTGACAGAACCTCTGATTTGGCAGAACTGTGTGGGGTTTTTCTTGTCTGTGTTCCACAGTGTTCTCAGCTATGGACATCAGCATGAGTCTGGAGACAGCTTGGTGCATTTGGACAGTGACATTTTTGCTGTGCCTCGGTTTTCATATTGTAGAATATTCAGGATGTGAACACGTTAAAGAAGGATGCACACTGACTATATAGCCTGTTTTATGCCATTGCTTTATCAAGCAAAACCAATTTTCTCTCCAGTATTGTACATTTGTATTGATTTGATACAGCAGTCTAGCATTTATTTTACAATATTCCCTGGGCTAGGGCCTTAGAAAGCATTCACGGGTGACAGAAATGGCCAGATTATTTCCATAATTTTTGATATTTCAGTGCAAAGGCAGATGAACATATTCCAAAATACCTCATAATAGAGGCTATAATGAAGATGGGAGTAGACTGTGGGCATGATAAAACCAAAAGCAAATAATTTTTTCTGGTAAAAAAATAGAGAAAAAGAGAAAGACCAGACCACAGAGGAGAGATTCAAGAGTCATGGGAAATTAGCCTGAGAAAGATAAAAAAGGGGCAGAGGAGAGTAAAATTAGACAAATGCTTCAGTAAAAAGAGTACTGAGAGATATGTTTAAGAGTCATAGAACTGAGTCCAGTCCTTGTCTTCCCAATTATATTTTACATGATGTTACACTTTCTGAAGCATTATTGTATAAAAATTGTATATCTACTGAAGTCTTAATAAAGATGCTGCAATAAACCCAGCTGATATTGCATTCTCTTTGCTATGGATGGATGAGTTTGAACAATAGAAATGTGCCACTCTTCATGCCAAATTCAAGCCCTTTTATTATATAGCCTGCAGCTGAGGTAGCTAGCACTCAGAAATTTCCTTAGCAATGAGAAGCAGTTTGATTTCTCCTTTTAAATCATACTTTCAGGTGGGGAGGGCTCAGGGGAGAGCTAGTGGAATCTTACAAAAGCAGAACCATGCCAGGTTACTGGGAGTCACAAGGTGAGCTACAAAACATCCAGCAACTATTGCAAATTTACTGCCAAGCAGGATGTGGGGGTTAGGGGAGCTTTGTTCAAGCACTTTGTTCTAGTGCAGGTACAAACTGGCCTTGACACACAAGATAGAGTCAGGCTGACCATTACACTAGTCACATCTCATGAAAGTACACTTCAGAGTTTTTAAAGCTCTGCAGAGTCACTCAGTAGCCAAGACCTTTCGATAGTGCATAAAACACTTCTATGCAGTGTAACTTGGATCTTTTGGCAGCCATTTTTTCATTGTTATGAATAGTTTTTATGTATGATGTAATGAGGAATATTTATATTAAATAAATACATATGATGCATGACAAAAGATTGGATCCTACTTAGGTCACCTACAATAAAGCAATAAATGCAGACTGGCCACTGAGGTTTCTGTGTCTGGAGGCATGGAGATTCAAGGATAACTGTAGACATCCATGTACTCTGAACTTCTTCCCAGCTGAAGTCAGATTCCAAATCAGTAAACCAGTGTGAAATTCAGTATACCCTGTACACTTCGTATTTCTGGAACTGAATAGTGATACAGAGTTGAGGTAAGGGATCCTTATAAGGTTATGGGCATATAAGAGTTTTGCTCTAATGAACAGGATGCTGTTATTAATATGAAAGTGGGGGATTTATGAGTGAAAGACTTCTTATATAAATACTGCTCACTTGTTACTTGGCATTCAATAATGTGTCAAAAACATAGAGTTTTACTAGATTTTTTTGTGCCATGCTCCTAGACTTTCCAGCCTCAAAATTTGTAAAGAGTTTGTAAAAAGTATATCTTGTTTCTTTATTAATTTTTCTATGTGTAGCATTCTCACATGGAAATGGTTAATAGACTGGAGAACACATACTCTTGAGCTGAAGAAAGCAATTATTCTCATTCAAGATGTCTCAGAAAGCAACCACCTCGGCAGTGGGAACATGATAGCAGGTTGAAATTGAGTGCACAGAAACCATTTAGGGAAGAATAATATATTAAAGAATTAAATCTCCACGTGGAGTAGACAGTCCACTGCAAATACTGAATACCCTATTGGAGACAAACATACATTTTAGTCTACCAATAACTATGAGGACTTGTGACACTATTCAATTTCTCTACCTTCATCTGCTTCATCAAGAAAACCATGGCCAATAGAACGTGCCTCAGAAGATCCTTGTGATGATTCAGGAATCTAATATGCAGGCAAGGTCCTGCATGTGGTGTATGATTACAGGTTGGATGCCAGCTTAAAGCTTTGATACTGTTGTGAGAGGAACAATTCTTATATTCAGCACACATATTTAAAACCAAGCAATACATATGCAGAAGGGCCACAGAAGTAAGAAATGTTCCATAAAATCTCATGGGTTTTGTTGATTTTGATAGAGAAGGAGATTGATGAGTACAAAATTTCACTCTACAGTGCAATGAGAACACATCACTCTAAAGGGCTGGGTAAGAGTGAAAAGAAATAAGGCCAAGGTATATTATTTCAAGGATATAAAACTCAATGGATTGGGTCTGAAAGCAGTCAGGAATAAGAGGTAAGCAAATAGTCAGGGCCTGTTGAAATCCATGACCACATTTGGAAAAGAAAAGGGAAGAGGGCAGTGGAATTGCATTTGGAAGTATATTGCACTGGGCTGACTCTGAGGTTGAAACTTGCCATCACACCATGAAGATTCTATACATTTCCTTTCGTGACTGCTTGAACTGTCTCTTAAATACACTTGTTCTCCCCTTTACGTAATTTTTGCTTATTGTTCTGGGACTGCAGATCCTCAAAAGAAAAAAAGTAGGAGTGATAAAGATGAAAATCATTCTATGAGCATGGAAAAGGCCTCTTATTGTGCCATTCATCTTATATATGTGCTTTATGGGATCTCATAATTAAAGGTCGTCAACCCTTTCTGATGTATGAAGCTTGCCTAAGGGAGTTGGAATGTTTGCTTTTCTTTCATCTTTACTCTTTTGCAGAATATTGCTATCATTTAACTCTAATTTCTTCATTTATACAATAACTGTGTTCATTTGGGGACACATTCATTTTCTTGGTTGAAAATGATAGACTGATATAGTGCAAAAATGTGACCATGAAGCCTGCTGACTCATCCCTAATATGACCAAACAGCCAGCCCTCTGTCCATTCCATTTTGTCCTGTCCTCCCCTGCACTAGTGATGCTTTCTTACATTAGGAGAGCGATTCTTCCATAAGACACTGACCATAGAACTTCTGAGCACACAAGTGACTCCATTTTCAGAAAGAGACCACTAGGTCCGTTAAGAAAACAGAGGCAGCTCTGGAAAGCTAAGAGTAAACTGCGTAAATACAGTTGTTAGGCGAGGTGAGGTTGACATCGTGGGAAAGTGCCTGGCCCAGAAGTTCCTGGCTCTATCATTTGAGCTCTATTCATGCACGCAGTTTATGTCTCTTCTCACTCTGGGCTGAGAGGCTGGTCAATGGAAAAGGAGCCAATCAGCCATAAAGAGGCGGGCTGTATGAACTGTCCAATCAGGTGGCTCCATATGGAGGGAACTTCTGGTGTCATGGCGCCAAACTGAGCGTCCTGAGCACATTGCTGAGACCCACTCTGCTTGCTGGGCCACCTTGTGTGACTTACTGGCTGCACGCTGCATGGAACTCTGGGAGACCCTGAATCCACACAATGGTGATGTTGTGGGAGAGAAAGCGGGGATGGGATGGAATCGGGAGTATATCTGAAAGGAAGCGGCCAGAGCCTGCTATGGGGAATTTCAGCCTCCCCGTTTACCTCCAGACTCTGAGGTTCTCCGGGTCTTTTTCCCTGTACAGGGTGAGAGTTAGTTCCAGGTTCTCTGCATCCTGTCCCCTCTGTGCCACTCCCAGCCCACAGTGCTGTTTTGAGTAGCCCCGGGCACAGCCTCGTCTACACCACCGTGGGGAGAGCCAGGGGACCAGTTGGAGAGACCCTGATTCAAGTTTGATTTGGAGCTGCATGCAGCTGTGATGTGCTAGGTCCCTGGTCTCATTCCTCTTAGTAGCACACCTGGAAGACCTGACATTTACAAATGTTTGTGATGTAAGGTCTCATACCCATAACTAATCTCCTCAGATCTTTGCCTTTTTATATTCATAGTGAATTCCTAAATTCTCAATGTTTCCCCATGTTACCAAAGTCATAATAGGTGTTAATAAGTGCTCTAAGAATCCATTGCTAGTGATGTGATTCGGGTGGAGTGCTTGCCAAGCAGGCACTGAAATCCCCCATTTCACTCTCAGCAACCCCCCCAAAAATCACCTTAATTGTTTTATGTCAGACCTGTATTCACAGTGATAAAGAACAGACCTCATGGACCAGGGACTTAACTCAGTGGTGCAGCCACCTGCCTTACAAGCACAAGGTCCTGAGTTCGATTCCCAGTACAAAATAAAGAAAAGAAAAAAGAATAGAGCTCGTGGTCTTGTCGGGATAGAGACCAGTAGACAGGGAAATATGAGGGGACCCCTCCCCAGCAGTTCAGATAGTTGGCAGAACAAGCTTAGCCACCCGTGAAAAGCTGACAGTCTGTGGTTGTATTTTCTTTATGCTGTACCCTGCAAAGCTCACCCTGAAAAACTTGGTTTGCTAAGATCAAAAAGAAAGATCTTGACCCTAAGTTGCAAAAGGCCCCCAAAGACCCTTCCCTGTTGCCCCTAGTAACAAGCCAAGTCAATCATTAACCAATTAAGTAAAGATGCCCTCAGCCCAGAGACAGGACAGCCCCCCCCCACTACTATAAAACATCTTGAGCCCCCTTCAGCGGTGTCTCCCTCTTGGGCACCCAGCCTGTCACTGAGAGAAGGCAGCTGTACTCTTGCATGCTTGCTGAATAAAAGTACAACTGTGCTTCTACACTTTTGGTCTCTGACTCTTCCACAACCTTCTGCGTCATCAGGAGGGTCAGGCCTGGGACTGCAGGGACGTCTCCACCCGCAATAGTCTCACAACATAAGGGAATGATGTCACGAACCAGAAAGAGGATGTTAGGAGACTTTATTGGAATTAAGAATAGCTCCCTGATTTCTTGGAAGCATCCTGAGTGGCCAGGTGTCTGCTCAATCCAGAGTTAATTATAGATCGATAATGGAGCACAGTAATTGCTCAATTGTTTAATAGCCACCTATCATAGATGACTTTGCATTTAAAATGACCATTTGGAACTCAGGCTCTTAAACCTTTTTTCTTATTGTGTAAGTTTTATAGAAATCTGAGATTGTAGAGAAAAACTGGTTATTTTGCACTTTAAATTCTGGAAACTCAGGAGTTCAGTAGGGAGTGGCTGCATTCCATGTTGTCTGAGGAGATGAGTTAGTCCAATGTCTGTAGTTCACTATTCTTATTTTAGTTTTATCAGTATGGCTTATTTCCTGACTCTATCTCAGGCCGTTTTCCATAGCTAGGTGCCTCACACATAAGGTAACTAAGTAAAATATTCTGTTTTTTTGTTTTGTTTTGTTTTTCCTGGCAGTACCAGGGATCAAACTCAGGACCTTGCACTTGCCAGGCAGGTGTGGCACCACTATGCCACATCCCTGGCCCTAAATAAAATATTCTTTCCAGTTAGACTATTTAAATCAGGCCTTCAAGAAAGTTTATAGCACTGAGAAAAAAGGAGGGGATGTTAATGGATTACTAAGGAAGGGAAGGGAAAGAATTCATGCTAAAGACATCTTTCTGAAGGGGCTGCCTATTAAACCCAAATTGAGAAACACATTGAATTAGGGCATCTGCGTGGACATGGACGTGTGATATTTAGAGTAGTGGAAAGGGAAATGGGGCTCTCATCTCTGAAATAATTGCTGTAGTTGTTGGACTGTTTCTACACATTTTAAATTTGAAATGTTATTTGAAGTGCACTTTGTATAAAGTAGAGGTAAATCCCCATAGTTAAGGTCTACAGGCACATGAAGAAGAGGAATAAAGGTTTTTTTTCAATAGGGAGGAGCAAAGGGGAGTAAAAGGAAATGGTTGAGCAGGGCTTGTTGGAGGGAGGTGAAATTAGGAACTATAACTGAATTTCTTCCCATGGTTAGATTGTTCTTAATGTGACAGTAGTGGAAGGATCATGCACTGCCCTGGCCTGAGAATGGGTCAGAGGTCATGGGCCTAAAGAAAAGAGGGAACTGTAGTAACAAATACTCTAAATTATGTCTTCTGCTACTACTGAGAGTTCACCTAATTATTTGTTTGGCAAAATTACAAATTAGGAAACTGGTCTTGTAGGTTTAAAAATAGGGTGGGGCAGGCATGGTGGCACACACCTGTAATCCCAGCACTCAAGAGGCTGAGGCAGGATGATTGCTGTGAGTTTGAGGCCAGCCTGGGCTACATAGTGAATTCCAGGTCAGTCTCAACTACATAGTGAGACTCTGTCTCAAAAAAATAAAAATAAAAAATAAATTTTTAATAAGTAAAAATAGGGTGGGTGTTATCATTGAAGTATAATGAAAGAAAAGTAGAATGAGAAGGGTTTTCTCTTGGATACAAAAGATTTCAAAGAGTGCTTGGTGTTTTTTATTATACGGGGACTGAACTCAGGAAGTCTGCTCCAAGCCACACCTGCCTTCCCTCCTTAGAAATTTTTTTCTTCCCACCTGGTCTTATTAAATTGTCCAGGCTTGGGAGAACTTTTGATACTGTTTCCACCTCCTTCACTGTTGAGATGACAGGCATGTGACATTTTGCCAGTTCAAGATCAGGGTTCTTTAATCACAGTGATGTACAGAGATTTCAGTAGTTGGGTAAGGTAAACATCAGTGAGGCATGGTGTTGCATACCTTTAATCCCAGCCACATGGGAGGCTGAGACAGGAGTATTGCAACATCTAGCCCAGCCTGGACAACTGAACAAGATCCTGTTTCAGTATGAAATAAATATGTTGGAAAGTACCTCCAATCTAAGTCATCTAACGTGCATGAGGTACTAAGTTAAATCTTTAGTACTGAAGCAAAAAATAAAAATTATTTAGTGGAAGCCTTTCAGTTTTGTAATGTATTTACTTTTCTCACTAGTGTTACATGGTACAGTACTTGCTCATGATGTTGGACCGCAGTAAAGAGTCACTGCTCTGTCAGCACCTGGACACCAAAAGTGAACAGCCAGTGACTTACAGTGGACTGTATTTTATGTTCATGTGATATTCAGTATTTTATTATGAATTTTGTATTGCATAACGTGTTTTTCCCCAAACACTGATCAAGGCAAGTGTTTTGAGCAGGTTTAAAGGGTCCAAGACTTGACAATGATGTTTGATTAATCGGGTATGTTTTGTACATTTTCAATACATTTTATTTTTCACTTCTTTGGGTTAATCATGATGTTTTCCTTTTCAAACTCAAGTAGCATCTGTAGACTCATTCTTTCAACTCTTCAAAAATCCTTTGCAGAACATGACACTCATCAGATTGTTTCCTGTTTTGAATGCTGTATCAATCAGCTTCGACAGAGCAATCCAACCAGGAGACAGTATGAGTATTGTTTTGAAAAGGGAAGACTACTCTGGGAATTTTTTTGGTTTGTATATGGGTGTGTTTGTTTTGCCTTGAATTCTTTTTGCCTTGGCTTCTTTTTCCACTAGGTGTGTTTCTTGTATACAACATATTATTGGATTTTGCTTCTTATTCCATTTTGCCAGTCTATTTCTCTTGATTGGTGAGTTGAGGCCATTGACATTGCTGGTTATAACTGATATGTACTGACTTATTATTGACATGTTATTGGCCTTTTGTTGACTCTTTTTTTTACTTTTTCACCTTCTCCTTTTAATTTCTTGCCTTGCCTATTTGATTTGCTCTGTTGGGCCTTATGGTGTTGTTGCCTTCATTGTCTTCTTCTAGGATCTTGTTTAGAATTCCTTGTAGTGCTGGTTTGGTATTCATGTAGTTTCTCAGGTGTTCTTTGTCGTGGAAGTGTCTTATTTCCCCCTCCATTTTGAAAGAGAGTTTTGCTGGATACATCAGTCTAGGTTGGAGGTTGTTCTCTTTTAGTACTTGAAATATCTCATTCCAGGCTCTCCTTGCCCCAAGGGTTTGTGTTGAAAAGTCTGCTGTGATTCTGATGGGCTTTCCTTTGTATGTGATTTGTTTCTTTTCTCTTACTGCTTGTAGTATTTTGTTCTTCTGTTGGGTTTCTGGGATCTTGATTATTATATGTCTAGGTGTAGATTTTTTTTGATTGTAGCTAGTTGGGGTCCTATATGCCTCAGTTATCTGAATGTCAAATTCTTCCCCTCTGTTTGGGAAGTTTTCTGTCATTAATTCTGCAAACAGCTTTTTTAAGTCATTTGTATTTTCTCCTGCTACTTCATGTATTCCTATCAGTCTTATGTTATTCTTCTTTGCATCATCTAGGAGTTGTTGGATCGATTTCTCATGATCTCTTACTGTTTTTAAGAGACCTCTCTTTTCATGGTCACTGACTGCAATCTTATCTTCTATATCTGAGAGCCTATCTTCGCATTCTTTTATTCTGTTGCGTACACTTTCAATAGAGTGTTTAATCTCCTGGATATCTGTTTGAATCTGTTTTATGGATTCCATTTCTTTCCTATGTTGGGCGTTTATTTTTTCCATTTCTTTCTTATGCTGGGCCTTCATGGCTTCTATCATGGTCCTGAGCTCATCTATTTTTTTGTCAGTTTCTGCTCTAGAGTCTCGAATCACGACTTCCATTTTGCTCACTATCTCTATGGTTATCTGGGAAATTATTTCTGTTTTGAATTTTTCTAGAGCCTGATTGATCTGTTTTGTTACTTCCTGTGCTTTGAGTTCAGGGTGTCCTGGTGGTTCACTATCTGCCTTTTCATCCTCATTTGCCCTACTGTTTGCCATTGGTGAACTGGAAGTCTGTCCTTGTGTCTTGCTTAAGTGTTTTCTCATTTTAATTTTTGTTGTTGGACTGTCCTTGGTTTAATCTCTGGATTATCACCCAAATCTTCCTGATATAGTTGCACCCTAGCTTCTGTGTCTCTAAGGACCCACAGACATTCTCATCTTCATAACATCAGAGAAAACAGCTCATCAAATCAATGGTAATGCTTTACCCCAACTGATACAATCAGCAACACATTAAGATCAAGCACAACTTGGACACTGACCACCTGTGGTAGTCACTAGTTTATCACCCTTAAATCATTTGAATTAAATTGAAATCAAGAAGCAGTCCAGAACATGTCTGCAGTGAACAAACTTTTCAATATAGTATATTTACCATTTAATGGCTCAGACAGAGCAAGGATGCAAGACCCCTGATCTCAGTTAGCTGATTGCTGAACCCCATGATGCTGACTGACCTCGGGCTGCAAGGCCCAGATTGAGTTCCCCATCCTTCTGAATGGTTGAACTCCACAACGTTCTATTACAGGTTTCCCACGCCCTTTCTTTAAAGATGTTCAAAGTTGGGAACTCAGAAAAATACCCTTGATGACCACCTCTGTCTTTGCAGAGTGGGTCCAAAGACTTGCACAGTCAGGAGGTCTGAGAGTGGGGGGGGATTATGGGGGTTCAAGGACACCCGCAAGGCTACCTTCCCGGCCCTTGAGCGATGCCTGCTGGGTCAGGAGCAGGCATGGTTCTCCTTCCCGTGGTGGATCAGGCCCGGCCTACCTCCCGGCGCTTGAGCGATGCCTGCTGGGTTGGGAGCAGGTGTGGTTCTCCTTCCCGCTGTGGATCGGGCCGGACTACCTTCCCAGAGCTTGAGCGATGCCTGCTGGGTTGGGAGCAGGTGTGGTTCTCCTTCCCGCTGTGGATCGGGGCCGGACTACCTTCCCAGCGCTTGAGTGATGCCTGCTGGGTTGGGAGCAGGCATGGTTCTTGTTTTTTGTTTTTTGTTTTTTGTTTTTTTTTGAGACAGGGTCTGCCTGCCTCAGCCTCCCAGTTGTTGAGTTACAGGTGTGCACCACCATACCTGGCCTCAGTTTTCTTATACAGTGCTTTTTTTCCTCATACTTTACTTTCATATGTTGTATATTTTTTTAACCTACCTAGAGTGCACATTTGAATTTCATGATGCAAAATCAGATTCACTTTGCATTTACAGTGAGCAATTTACCACCATAAAGGAGTTATGGAATCATTTTACACTTGATTTATATGAAATCTGTTTGTTTAAAGCTAATGTATTTCTTGGTACTTCTTATAAATTTAATGTGCCTACAGGTTGACAGAGTTTCAGGTTTAAGTGACTATGACTGTATAGCATGTTCTAAATAGTAGGAAAGGATATCTTTGTCTCCTTTACTTTTTTTTTTTGCTAGAGATTGAACTCAGGACCTTATGCTTGTGAGGCGTGGACGGTACCACTGAGCTAAATCCCTGGCCCTCTGCTTTACTTTTTTTATTGGAGTTTTGATTAATATAGCACTTTTTTGTTTTTCAGAAGGAATTTTAATCAATGTTTGTTAAATTTAGAGTTGTTTACTGGTGTTATAAATATGGTTGTATTAAGTATATCATTTACAGAATTTCTGATGTATTACATCATCAAATCTGAGTCTGTACATTATTCTCAACATTCAGTTCATCTTCCCCAATTTTATTTCTGTGTATGATTTTTCTCTTTGAAGATGTAGACTTTTAAAGAATTTGTTGATATAGCATACCACAATTTTTACAGAATTTTTTAAAGTGGGGTGTGAAATCATTTCTAGGTGTCAGTTCCAATTTTAGTATATGTGCTGCCGAAGCGAGCACAATTTCTAGGTGTCCGTAATGTCTTTGCTTTACAGTGATAAGTGAAGATGCTTTTTTTTTTCCTTTGGTACCAGGGTTCAAACTCAGGACCACATGCCACTGAACTACATCCCTAGCCCCAGTGAAGCAGCATTTTCATTAACAAAACAACACATTGGCTGAGACTCAGTGAGGAGCTAGATGGGAGCATCTATAGTTGACTCCTTTCAAGGAAGATTTCAGAAGTATTTGTAAAAAATTGCAAACAAGTTCAATCTTCCACTTAAATGTATTTTTGACAATGTAGTTTTTTTCCTTAAAAAGTTCATTATAGCCACATAGTATAGGGACCTTCCTGCACTTTTGATTCAATAAGTAACAAAGTATTTTTTCCTATTTTCCCTGATAATCAGCTAAACAGTGGGTCTTAGACAATAGCCTTTTAGAATTCTCTGTAGATTTTGTGTATACTGCTCTGATAACCAAGTGTGTGAGAGCTATATTTACTTATAATTTGTGTTCTGATTGTGTATCAGGTAGCTTCATTTTGTTTCGTGTTACAGAATAGTGGGGATACTGAATATTTTTGACTTATTTCTAACTTTGAAATAATTAATGTACTGCATCTCCATTCATTGTAACATTTGCTAGTTTTATGGTACATGTGCTTTATTGAGTTATTAATCACATTGTGGTGTTTATCTTAAAAGCTTTTGCGAAATAACAAAAATTGAGTTTGGGGGAATATTTACATCAGGACTCAAATAATTTATCAGTTCTTTGTTGATTTTTTAAGGGGCTGTTTGTTTGTTTGTTTGCTTTGCCTTTTCCACTTCTCTTTTCTGGTACCAGCAATTGAACTCAGGACTTCACACTTGCCAGGCAGGCACTGCACTGCTGAGCTACATCCCTGGCCCTCTTTGTTGTTTTTTTGTGGTGAGTTTTAGCTTTATGATGCTGAGCTATCCTTTGATGAGGTGAGCAGACGCAATCATTACCATATAGTCGCTATTTTCCTGTGTGTGGTATTTAGAATAAACCTGCATCATGCAGGCTAGGGGCCATGCTACCACTTAGCTACATGCAAAGATAAGAAACTATTTTCTAATGTGCCCTTATATTTACTAGGTAAAGTTCTATCCTGGATTTGAAAATCTGTGTGCACATGTGTAATGGACCTGTATTTACCTTTTCTTGTATTGTCTGTATTTGGGTAAGTGTTGCATTACCCTGGTGTCATAGCTGCAGAGATTTCTTTCTCCTTTTTTTTTTTCTTTTTAAGTTTTTGAGACAGTATCTTCACCAAGAAGGGCACCTTGTCCAAAAACAGCCAAAATAAACTTTTTTTATTTGTGTTTTGTTCAGAAACCATAGTAGATATACAGTACTGCAGAAACAGGCAGTCACTGTATTACAATGTGACTGATAATTTTATATTTTCAATTTCTGCTTTTGAGTTTTATCCATATCATCTCCAACTGTTGTTACTGTCTTCCTGATTATAGTGTTCTCTGTGGCATTTTATTGTGGTATAACAAAACAAATGACATGCTGAATGAGGTGGACAATGAATAAAAGCAACATTGCGGCAGGAGGAAAGCACTAAGTGCAGGTCTGCAAGCACATCAGTAATAAGGCATAAAATGGTGTTCTGTGTAGGGAGGAGCAAAATAGAGTAGATGCAATGTGGGAAAGCAGGTTAATGGCGGGTGGCAAAGTCAGCCCCTGAACCAGTGGTTTTCCTCTGAAAATGATAGTGTGAAATTAAAGAGTAGGCCCTATGCTGGCTGTTTGAAAGTGGCTCAAAATTTTAGGCTTAAAAGAAAGATAAAAATTTACATAAAGTTATATAAATGATTCTTTTGTTACTGCCATATTCACCTAACCATTTTGATGAGGCATAATTGGAAAGTCTCTCTGTTGCTAGCTTAAAAATTGGTTGGGCAACCTTATCTAGGTGTAATGGGGAGGGTGTTACACAGGAATAGAAGTGACTACAAGGTATTCTTTATGGTAGTAGAATTTTGGCCCAGGACCTTCACTCTGAGGAGCATCCAGGCCTTTTACATTTTTAGTTATGCTTACTTTAAATTTTGACACAGAGTCTCACTGTGCTGAGTTTGAAGCTCCTGGCCTCTTGTCTCCACCTCCCAGAGTGATGTGATCACAGGTGTGGATCACCAAGCACAAGTATATTCCCATGATCACAGTGCTTGGTTGAATTAAACATCATCAATTATTTGTTTTTATGTAAAAAATGTAACTTTTTTCCATTGTGAATGTGTGGGTGCTATTCTGAAATATATTTTTGGAACTTTGTTCCCCTACATAAGTGTTTATGAATTTGAGGTTAGTTGTGTATATAGTATAATTTTTTTAAATGGAGGTAACAATCTAAGACAATCATAATTTTTCAGAGTAGGATTGTCCATCCCTTTTTATCATAAGCCAAATTGAGAGAGTGTATTCGTATCTGTTAACGGGGTGACTCAGAGTGCCACCCCTTGATAACTTCAAAATGGTGCCTCACAATGAAAAGCAACATCATCTGCTTTGGACACCAATCTTCACTTGAAGCAGTGTACTAAAGGAGCACTCTGAATTTGTCAAAGTTTTGGTCGCTCTGGGCAGTGAATTGATTTGGGACCCACCATTTTTTGTTGGAGAATTGTCTCATGCTCAACAAGCAATATATATTAGAATTCAAAATACAAATTGGGAAAAGGCAAAAGTCAACCTTAACTGATGGAGGGTATTTCTCTCTGCTCAGAATTGAGACTGAGGACATGAAATTTGACCTGTGAAGATGGCTTGTCATGATTCCCTGTCTCACCACCTGTGATTTAGCTACCATGAGCTGCATCAGCACATTGTATTATGTATAACCTCAGGAGTATGTTCAAACTTCTGCGTATGGGTTCTTTGAACTGCAGTGAAGCAGGCTTTGACCTAGCCAGCTTCCCTTTTGCTTCTTTTGCAGCAAGTTGCTTGTGTAAAATACAAGTTACCTTAAGGACTTATGAATTTATTTTCATGATTTAACCATAATATTATGATTTTTCTAGCTTAAAATGAAGTGGAGAATTGATTACATCAGACAAAGCAAAGAAAAATTCAGAAGTAATTATTTTTGCTTGTTTGTTTGTTTTGAGACCAGGGTCTATGTAGTTCAGGATAGCCTTGAACTCACTATGTAGTCAAGGCTGGCCTCAAACTCCCATCGATCCTCCTGCCTTATCCTCCCAATTGCTAGGATTACAGGCATACCCACCATGCCTGGCTTTATAGTAATTTTTTTATTGTTTTGCATTTGCCATATACATTCCTAAAGATCCATAGAGTCATGATGCAAGTGAGCATACCACTTATGGTTACTTCCAGTGCATCTCTCTGATTTCATCTAACTACCCCCGAGGTGGTCACAGGATGCATTTTCAGAAATTTCTTTCACCCATAACAATCTCATCAAGGGAAACATTGGTTTCAATTCTTTGGAGTTTTGAATAATTTAATAATTGAGGGTATTATCTCATTATTATCATGCTGAAAAGACTATTCATGGTTTCTTTGCCTCCACTTTCTGCCCAAAGGATTGTAGGGTCATTTATATTTCAGGCACTTCACTCATTCCCCTACTCCTGCACTTGGGTTATTTCAAATTGATTTTTTAAAAACTTTTTGATGCAATTAAAATGTTATTATTGATTTTTTTCCTCAAATGATAATGAATTTAAATTTTTGATAGAATAAGAAAAATGCTCATGAAGATGAAAAAATTTAAAATTTTTATAAATTTTTCATTAATATTTTATAGATATGTGGTTTTATTGTGTTTGGCCAACATGTGGAATAGTTTTACTTATCTTTGTCCATCTAATATATTTTATTATATTTTTGTGGTCTCATCTTGTGTTTATTACATATAGTGTTGAACTTCTTTCATAGAATATGTATTTTTTAATATTTGAATAACTGTCACTGTGAAGGCTTAATTATGTTGTAAGATTTACAATTTCTAATCCAATCCACTTATTTCTACCCAATATATAATTACATGCCATATTCTTGTATATTAAGCTTGGGATATACTAAGTCCACTAGTTTTTTGTTGGTACTTTAATTTTTCCAACATATACCATTAATATTATATGCAAGTGAAAACAGTTATATGTGTTCCATCTTAATCTCTGCCTATTACTTTATTCTTTCTTGTATTTTGTCTGTATCCATTGATATTATTTATAATTCTTATTCTCTAGATTTTATTGTAATAAATTACATTAATCACTTAATAATGCCTTTGATACTTTTAATAATTTCTTCTCTGTTGTCTATAATCTCCATGAATATGAGCAATGAAATCTATTATCTGGGGAGGGATTTTCATTTTTATGTTGCTGGTCTTTAATTTTCTGGTATTGTGATCTTTGTTGTTTAATATGAATATTCTTCTGAAGCACCCATTTCTGGGTCTCTAAAATGATATGTTGTACAGTATATTCCTTTTAATAAATTATGATATCCTTAATATTTAATCAAGCTTTTCACTTGAAACAGGTCTTAAAAATTTGTGATTTCATATCTAACTCTTAGAAATATTTTAAACATGTTTCTGTTGTTGGTCTTGAATTTTACTTCAATAGGTGTGAGAGCCTCCTTTGTATGATTTGTTACTTCAACAATAGGAATTTTTTTGTGTTTCTCTTTTTTACTTTTATTCCTTTACAGTACATTATGATTACTCATTGTAGTGAGTTTGTATATGTCCATCACACATTTCAATTTTCCCCCTAGAAATTAAATTATTTATTGCTGCTTTGAACATGTTTATTTGGGTGAATATTTCTTGTGATTTTGAGAATACTATGTACTATGTAGTTATTTGATAGAGTCTTATACAATATCCAGTGAATCCCTGTAAAGCATGATGTTGTCAATTTTAACTGTTCCATTGCAAATTTATTTTCCTTCTTCTGCTAACAATTACTGATAGAATTGTTTTGAAATCTTCAGGCATAGTTGTGAATCATAAATTTTTTTCTCTTCACATTCATGTCTTATCTCATGTAATTTGATACTGTTTAGTGGAATATGTATTTAGGACTTTTTTTAGAAAACTGCCTTTCATATCATCTGATCACTGCAATCATTATTTTGAAGTACAAATTGAATAATGTCAAATTAATATAACTTCTGCAGATTTTGTTGAATCAATGGTAGACTAGTGTGTCTTTTTGCAAACTTTTCTATGTCATCTGTTCTCATCAATGTCAACATAACAACCACTCCTGTCCAGGTAGGCATAGTATTGGCACTATAACCCAGAGATGTCTAGACACCAGTCAGCTCTGATGCCTGTTTTCTCTTTCTCTGACAGTCTAACAAGTTTCAATATAGATGAACAATACAGAGTTTAGCCACTGCTTGCTGGTGGTCTGTGCATCTCCTGTTTGCAACCGTGCTGCTTTGCTTATTGGTGTCCAATACATTTATCTTCAAAATTGAAGATAGTACATTTTATTCATCTCTTTTCCCTCATTATTCTCTCATAGCCCCCTAGAATTTCTGAGTGCAAGGTGACCATTTGGTGACACTGAGTTTAAGAAAAAATGCCACTCTTTCCCTGTTTTCAATGTTCACAGACTTATTCCAATAAAACTTTTTCCATGAACATTTTAAGTATTATTCATAAACCTGACTTGATGTTCAATTGTTTCTTATGGAACAAAATTCAAATTTCAAAATGCTGCCTGTGTACAAATCAAAGAAAGAAGGATTCCATGCATAAATAGTATTAGAAAAGTGGTATTATGTATAGTCTATCGAAACCATTTATTAGCTATTCATCTGCTCCTGTGTTTTGTGGATGGTGATCTTGTAGGCTCCTTCTATAAACTCTGCTTTAGAGACAGTGCATAGATACCCTTGCAGTGAACCAGCAGAAGAACCAGCACTCCTACTATGCTGTTACTTTAGCAAAGAGTGGCAATCTACCATCAGAACTGCTGTCTGAAAAAATGTGCAAATCCATGTACACATGGATTTGATGACCAAGACATTGAGTTAATATTTGAAGGATTCAGCCCCCATTCAGCTCTTTTCTTTTGTTTGCTTTTTTGAGACAGAGTCTCACTATGCAGTTCAGGCTGGACTTGAACTCACTGTGTAGCCCACACCAATCTTGAATTCATGGCAATTCTCTTGCCTCAGCCTCCTGAGTACTGGGATTGCAGACATGCACAACTACACCTGGCTCTCAATTCAACTTTTTGTAAGAGGAATTGAGATATCACAGGCTAGGAGTCTTAACCTTCCTTCAAGACGTATATGTGTGATCATTTAGGAGGCAGTGACCTTTGAGGATGTGGCTGTCAACTTCACCATGGAGGAGTGGGCTTTGCTGAATCCATCCCAAAAGAAGCTCTACAGAGATGTGATGGAGGAAACATTTAAGAACATGACTGCTATAGGTAAGGATGACACCCCTTCTCATTTATAAAATCAGAGAACACTGTTTGATGCTCATCAGTACAGTTTCATTAATAGAATGTGAAAACATCTTGAAGAATATTTCAGGCCTGGTTACATTATACCATGAATCTAACTGGAATCTATTCATTTTTATATAATAATATAGTATCTCTTTATATTTCTCTCTATAATTCAGGAAGAGCCTGGGGTAACCAGAAAGTTGAAGAAGAGTACAAAAATTACTGGAGAGATCTAAGGTAATTTGCACTCAAAAGTAAAAAGAATCTTTCTCAAGATTCAGTGTATAAGCAGAGATATCAAAACTAAGGAAACATGGCCAAGTTCAAATATATTTAATCTCACAAATATAAACCCATTTTCAAGATATCAATATATACAAGTGAATATGAGACATTCATTATCTAACATTTTCCTAACCTTGAAACAGTATTCAAAGTACAAATACTGCTAATGTTGTGAAGTGTTTTCAAGCCACCCTCCAGAGAATTGAATACATTCATGTTTTTAAATTTTTAGAAGGTACCCTCCATCATTGTCAGTGAACACCCTCCAACATTTTAGGTAAAAATGTTAACTATAGCCACTATGATAATCAGTACACAAACATCTCAAAAAGTAAGAATGGAAGTTCTATTTGATCCAGGAATACCTCTCTCAAAAGAATGAAAACCATATTATACTGACACTTATAACATACACATACTCAAAAAGGATAATTTATAACAGATCATCCCTGGAATCAGCCTAAATGTTCACCATTGGATGCATGGATAAAAAGAATTTTGAGGGCCAGGGATTTAGCTCCATGGTGCCACCACCTGCTTCACAAGTGCAAGGTTCTGAGTTCGATTCCTGGTACCAAAAAAAAAAATTTTTTTATAAGCTCAGCATGATAGTGCATTTCCAGTACTCTGAGAAGCTGATTCAGCAGGATAGCAAGTTGGAGCTCATCCAGAGCAACTTAATGATCAACTCTAGAATCTCTCTCAAAATAGAAAATCTGAGATGAGGCCAGGGATTTAGCTCAGCAGTGCCATGCCTGCCTGCAAGCACAAGGTCCTGAGTTTGATCCCTGGTACAAAAAAAAAAAAAAAAAAAAAAAAAAGCTGGATATGTAATTCAGTGCTAAGACCTATGTTTAATTCCCAGCACTGAAAAGAAAAAGAAGAAATGTGCTATATAAAGCCATAAAGATGCAAGGGGCCAGGGATTTAGCTCAGTGATTCTGCCTCCTGCTTCACAAATGTAAGGACTTGAGTATGATCCCCAGTACCAAGAAAGAAAGCCATAAAGATGAAAAATATCATGTCACTTGGTGGGTCTTCATCTTATAGTGTTAAATGAAGTAAGATACAAATGTGAAAGGTCACATGATTTCTCTTATATGAGAAACCAAAAATATAAATTAGGGAGTAAAATAGAGAAGAGGTGATTTTAAAAGGAAAGCCTGACTTTTTAGAGGTGAGGGAGACAAATGGGGTAAGAAGGGGAGAGAGAGAGATGGGGGAAAAGATCTAAATGATCAATATGTGATATACGTAAGTACCAACTGTCCAGAATGAAACTAAGCTTTCTGTATTGCGAAATACACCAATTTAAAAAATTCCCAAATCAATACTACTCTGGGGAATAGCTGCTCTGAAGATATCGTCCAGGGCATTCAATTAATTCATTGTCAGAATTTCTTGGGAGGCATCAAACTAGAACTTGTGGTAAATCATTAATATGGAGACCCATTTTATTGAGACTTTTTTTTTTCTTTACAGAAATGAAGAGGTAGAGAAATGCTGTCAAAGTAAAAGGAATCAATATGAAGAAATATTCCTCTGGACTCCAAGTCCTAAGGTGGACATGAAACAAGCTGGTTTAAAACCAGCTAAGGACCTTGCTTACAGAAAGCCCCTAATTGGGCATTTGTCACTAACTGTGCCCATCATATTTCACACTAGACTGAAGACATCTGAGTACTTGGGATCAGAAAAGAAGCTGTACAAATGTAATGAACACGGAAAAACCTGTGATGATTTCCAGTCCTTTCAGGGGGATGCAAGGACAAAGACTAGAGAAAACCCCTTTAAATATGATCAATGTGAGAAATCCTACTCTGATCTGAATGAAAGAACTCACCTTAAAGAGACCTCTGCATATAAGAAAAATGTGAAAGCCTACAGCACACTTAATGATGTTCAGATCCATGAAAGAAGTCACAGTGGGAAGAAACCCTATGTATGTAAGCAATGTGGGAGAGCTTTTAGTACACAAGGTTACTGGAAAAGGCATGAAAGAACTCACACAGGGGAAAAACCCTACAAATGTAAGCAATGTGGTAAAGCTTTCAGCAAGCGTAAATATTGTCAAGTACATGAAAGAATTCACACTGAGGAAAAACCCTATGTATGTAAGCAATGTGGAAAAGCTTTTACCACACAAGGTTATTGTAAAATACATGAAAGAATTCACACTGGGGAGAAACCCTATGTTTGTAAGCAGTGTGGGAAAGCTTTTAGTACAAAAGGTCATTGTAGTAAACATGAAAGGACTCACACAGGGGAAAAACCCTATGTATGTGAGCAATGTGGGAAAGGTTTTTCTACACAAAGTTATCGTAAAATACATGAAAAAAATCACACTGCGGAGAAACCCTATGTATGTAAGCGATGTGGGAAAGCTTTCAGCACACATGATGATTGTCAAAGACATGAAAGTACTCACAGTAAGGAGAAACACTATGTATGTAAGCAGTGTGGGAAAGCTTTCCTCAAATCAAGTAAATGTAAAAGACATGAAAGAATTCACACTGGGGAGAAACCCTATGTTTGTAAGCAGTGTGGGAAAGCTTTTAGCACACAAGGTTATTGTAAAATACATGAAAGAATTCACACTGGGGAGAAACCCTATGTTTGTAAGCAGTGTGGGAAAGCTTTTAGCACACAAGGTTATTGTAAAATACATGAAAGAA
>NW_022900936.1:126075-144007 GCF_012274545.1 Fukomys damarensis
TGGGAAAGCTTAGCACACAAGGTTATTGTAAAATACATGAAAGAAATCACACTGGGGAGAAACCATATGTATGTAAACAATGTGGGAAACCTTTTAGTATACAAAGTCATTGTAAAGTTCATGAAGATTCACACTAAGGAGAAACGCTATATATGTAAGCAATGTGGAAAAGCTTAACAGCGACAGTGGCTGTAAAGCACATGAAAGAATTCACTCAGCATTAATTCTTTATATGTAAGCAATGTGAAAAAGCCTTCAGAATTCCAGGTGTTTTCCAAAGACAAAATAACTCAAAATGAGGAGAAACCATATGTACGTAAACTGTGGGCATGTTTTCAGTACACACATATATTGTCAAATACATGGAAGAAGTCTCACTGGGGAGGTATTTTGTATATGTAAGCCTATTTTGAAAATCCTGTGAAAATTTCTTGTGTAGTAGAGAACTTTAGGAATAACACAAAAAGCTTGATGTCAATGTTTCTACATAAAACTTTCAGAAAATACAGTCACAGATATATCTATACATTATGTGTATTTAGTAAATCACTTAAATATCTGGAGAATGTATTTGCAGTGTTTAATACAAAAATACTGAGTTGACAATTAGGTATTTTGTGTGTCTTTGAGCTTAATACAGTGTCTCAATTAATCATGATGAATTGAAATGTATTTTTTACTTTCAAGCAGAGTTCATATTTATGCAGTTTTTGTTTCATCTTTACAATAGGAAGACCCAGGCATGGTGGGGAATTCCTGTAATCCCAGCACTTGGGAGGCTGAGGCAGGAGGATGGCCTCAAGTTCAAGGCCAACACAAACTATATATAGCAAGACCCTGTCTCAAAAGAATCACACACACACACACACACACACACACACACACACACACACAACCCAATACAATAAAATTGGGAGGTATAAACTACTAAAAAAGTTAATTTTGTTAACTATTAAAATTTTGCCACTACCTTTGTTTTAAAATTGTGGTGTGTATCGGATACTCTCTATCTGATGCCGTATTTTATATTAAGTTACATATTGTCAGAGAACTGAGAACATGTTTTTGACAAAGTTGATTTGTTTTCACACAACTTGTAGACTACCATGTTATGTTTCTTACATTGTGACAAGATACATCATATTCTGTATCATGTACATAATTCTGCCTATTCTTTCATATTAGAGCTAATACAACTTACACAAAATTTTGTTTTCTTTCCATCAAAACTGTACTTTTCTTGGTTATACTGCAATGACTCTTTAATGTGGTGGCAATTTTTCCACCACATGTACCAAAAATAACCCAAAGTTCTGTGAGCTTCTGATTGCCACAGACCAGCAGGACCATAACTTGTCTCCAAAAGGATATCATGAAATATAGTAATTTCTCTGAAATGTATAATCCAGGCTGGCCTCAAACTCATGGTGATCATCTGCCTTAGCCACCCAAGTGCTGGGATTACTGGCAAGCACCACCATGCCTGGCCATCATTACTGTTTTTACCTAATAAGCTGAAATAATAGCATGAAGCAAAATGCTTCATGAGAGGTATCAGTTTTTTAAAAAGTGGAATATACTAGGGCTGGGGATGTAGCTCAGTGGCATCATGCCTCCCTTGCAAACACAAGGTCCTGAGTATTATTATTACCTCAGTCATTATTACCTAATAATAATGTACAAAATTATAATTCAGATTGTTTTATTATTTTAGAGAAATTCATACAATGCCATTTGTCAACATTCTTAAGGACCACTGCCTGATGTTTGATATATGTGACAAATACCTTCAAACACAGACTGTCCCAAGGTATGTGCATGAGTCCCGGTTGGTATCCGTATCTGTATTTTTAAACATTTAAATATTTTGTAAGATGTTTTTACAATGTTCTTGAGTACAAAACTGCTCAATTTCTGATGGGGTTGTATTATTACAAACTTATGCTATCATGAAAACATAAGTGAGCAATTCATTTTTAAATACCCATCACACAGTGAACATTATAGCTTACCCTATTCTTAATTATGCTTAGGCACATAAACTCACCAGTTGTGTAATATTTCTGAACTATCTGATATGATTAATGGAATATAATATACTGCAGATTATAGTGTCAGTATTTCCACCATACAACTGTTCCCAACTTCCCACAAGGAAGATATTGCAGTGCATTTGATATTCCAGCTTGTGATAGAATGTTGATACTACAAGATGTTTTATCCTGAGCATACTTAACTTCCCATTATTTTACCATGAAAAAAAATCTTGCTGGGCCTGGTGATGTAGGTTTGCAATGCCAGCGATTCAGGAGGCAGAGATGAGAAGAAGACAAAATTGAGGCCAGCCTATTCAACTTAGATCCTGCCTCAAAATATATGTTGGAGTTCTACAGATGTCACTCAGTGATTTGGGAATCCTACGTTTACTCCCCAGTATCAAAATTATTTTAATACCACTATGCATATCTGTTTGTTTGTTTCTCACTTAATGTATAGAGGTCTAAACCAAATGCAATGGTGCATTCCTTTAGTCCCAACATCAGAAGAGGCTGAGACAGTGTGACCATGGTTTTGAAGCTGGGATTAGGGGAGGGGGGCAACTTAGCTGGATTCCTTAGCAAGCTGAAACAGTCCTCTTTATAACTGCATTTTAAGTCTAAAGAAAGAAACAAGTTTAGGTTAACAAGATAAACCTATGATAGGATAAAAAAATCACTATTGTGCCAGGGATTTAGCTCAGCAACACCATGCCTGCCTTGCAAGCACAAGATCCTGAGTTCTATCCCTGGTACCCCAAAAAGGAAAAAAAAAATCACTATTGCAAACCATGTTTCTGTTGCTCAGTAAATAATCTCATTTGCAAAGCAGCCATATATATGCCTGCATCTTAAGTTAAAACATAATGAAATGTGAGTAAGACAGACATTCCTTGGTCTGAATATAAAGACATGAAAAAAATCAGTTCTCTCAATACTGTTCCTGGAGGTTTTGGTAGAAAATAAGGTGGGATGATGCAACAAACAAAGAATTATATAAAATTCAAAAACTGTACAGATATGGAAGCAAACAACAGAGTGAAGAAGTAACATATGGAATTGGAAAATGCCTTCTATCACCTCTTCAGAGTAACAATACCTGGGAAAAACAGGCAAGTGAAATGAATACACACTTCTCAGAAGTACAAATTGCCAATAAAATATCATAAGAAATGTTTCACATTTTGCCCAATGAGAAATGAAAACTGAAACAGCATCTTTATTCCAGAAAGAGCACATAGCACTAAGAACTTCAAAAAACAGTCACGAGGCTGCAGGGAATAAAGGGACCATTCAACATCATTGATGGGAACGTAAACTAGTTCAACTGTTGCAGAAGGAGCTAGTAAATGACACACAAAGATGCAGAAGTGGGTAAAACAACAAAGTTAGGGACCAGGGATTTAGCTCAGTGGTTCCACCACCTGCTTTGTTCGCAAGCACAAGGCCCTGAGTTCAATTCCCAGTACCACAAAAAACAAACAATAAATTTTACTTTTCTAGCAAAGGGTCAGCCTGACCCTGTGCCAAGTGACTGACCCTGTGCAAGCAAAGTAAAAAAAATTTTTGGTTTACCCACTTCTGCATCTCTGTGTGTCATTTACCAATTCCCTCCAAAACAATTTGGTGCATTGGCCAAGAAGGAAAGGGTTAACTGACACAGCCCATGTTGGGCCTCAACCTGAGTGCCACCAGAGGGAGCGGCCATCTGCCTCCTCAGAAGGGAAGAGGCATGCCCCTGGGATTTCCTGGGTTCCCTTTCTAGGATTCAGAGGCCAGCTTACCAGCAGCAGATCGCTCAAACCCAGAACAGAGACAGCAGGAGGAGGGTGACTGAATGAACAGGATTCTCTGAATGGTGAGAACTCCCTGCACAATCCCTAGTTTGCTTTGCTTTTGCTTCAGACTCTGTTCAATTTTGGGCAAGATTCAGAGTGGAGACCTGATCACCCTCCATTCTTGGCCATTTGTGAGGTTTTTCACTTGCCCCAGATTGGGCTGCGGGGATATATATATACCCTCAATTTGTTGTTATACTTTTTAAGGGGCCCCAGGGAGGGAATATATTGACTTCTTGTGTGATTGTGTGTGTACATGTGAATGAAATGAGCTATAAAAACAATAGGTAGTCTCATCTGTGCACCAAAACAAAGGCGGGGTCATTTATGTTAAAGATCCCTCCCCAAACCATGGAGCTTATGTGTGGCCTGTTTCTGCAATTCCATAGCCAGTGTCTAATATGAACAAAACAGAACACTAATGCAACAGTGTCCCTTAGTTCAGATGAGGATGAAAGCAGCAAAGATGCCCCACAGCCAGACAGGCAAATATATGGTCATTCCTTTGTGAACAACACTCACCCTTTGTCACCAGACAAGGGAATATCAAATGATCATGGGGAAATGCAAATACTAAACCAACTGTTCTTGAATGTATGATTCAAAACTTTGGTAAAGGCTTTATGAGGGATTTTGGGGTAAAATTAAGATCAAAGACACTCAAGAAACTTTGTGAGATACCATGGCTTCAGTTAAGCCAGTCTTGGCCTCCAGAAGAAACTCTAGACAAAAGAAAAGTTAAGACTGATTTGGAACAAGGTTACCACCCAGGGGTGAACTAGTGAATACCCATATGTAGATATCTGGCTAGAATTATGTACAAATATGCCCCTATGGCTCCAGATATGTGCAATGAACAAGGAAGCCCAGCTGTTTGTTGTTAAGACCCAATCAGACCCTGAAAAAGATGTAAAAGGCCTATTAGATAACTCCCCTCCTTATTGGGCAGGAGTTCCCAGAGCAAATGCCTAAACTCCAGCTCCTGACAGTTCAGGGCAGCCTGCATCTCCCCACCCAATGGTACCCCCATAGCTCAAAGAACTAGGTCTATGGAGCTGGGACCAAATCTCCAAGTGCTGTTACAAGTATACCCAGGAAAATGAGGCATCATTTTTGCACACCAGCCTTTTAGCTCTACTGACCTAGTTAAATGGATAAGAGAAACTCCCCCTTTCACAGAGGATACAATAAAAATGACTAAATAGTTTGAATCAATATTTTGTACCCATCATCCCAATTGGGAAGACTATATGTAGGGCTATGTTAACTACTGAAGAAATTCAGAGGATTACAGGGGAGATTAAAAAACAGATAAATACCCCTCAAATGCCACCTGGAACACAAAACCCTGATAAATGGCATGAACACCAATTTTCTGTGAATGCCCACCCAAATTAGGATCCAAATACCCCAGTTTGGCAGCATGAGCTGACAAACTATAGAGTTTCTCTTTTATCAGGAATGAAAGCCACTAGCAAAAAGCCCACCAACATGATTAAAGATGATGGAAATCCTACAAGACCAGATGAAAGCAATGATAAGTTTTATGAGACTCTATGAGGGATACAGAATGTATACTCCTTTTGATCCAACTATGGCAGAAAATCAACAACTAGTGAACACTGCTTTTGTAACTCGACCCACTGCCGATATCAGAAAATACAGGCACAGTGAGCCCACCCTCAACCCAGCCTGCATCCACCAGAATGTGGAGGACTGGGTTAGCCGTGCATAGATCCTGCCCTCACTCCAGCCTGCATCCATTGGACCAGTGAGGACTGGGTATCAAGCAGTGAACCCACCCACACCTCAGCCTGCATCCAGTGGATGGGTGGGGACCAGTTAACCATGCAGTGAGCCCACCCTTGCCCCAGCTTGCATCCAGCAGACCAGTGAGGACTGGTCAGCCATGCAGTGAGCCCACCCTCACCCCGGCCTACATCCAGCAGAACGTGGAGGACCGTGTCAGCTGCACAGAGACCCCACCCTCACCCTGGCCTGCATCCAGCAGACCAGTGAGGACCAGTTAGCCACACAGGCACCTCTGCAACATAACCCCTCATGATCTTGAGTCTCCTGATTGTGCCAGTTCCTGGATCCACTGTGCAGAGACATAAATATGCAGTGTCATAAAGGTCATCTGACTGAGCTCCAGAAGATAAAGCTAAAGTGAACTGCAATAAAGGCACATCAGACCTCCATAGTTGGTAAATTGGAGGGATCACTACCTTCCATCAGAACTTTGACTATCTTCAGAGAAAGGGCAAAGGAAACCTATAGTAGAACCTTGCAGAGTTCAACCCAGCAGGTGCTCAGGGAGCTCAATTTGGGCCTTGCAGCCCAAATTCATCCTGAATCTCAGGGGTCTGCCACTGACTAGCTGAGACTAAAGGACTTAGTTCTGCATATTGCTGTGCACAGTGTCTATTGTGACAGCAGAGATATAGCATGAAAGAGCTCCTTCAAATTATTTTTCTACTTTCTTTTCCTCGTTCCATTTTGCAAATCCTTTTTTCTGTCTTTTTCCCACTCAGTGTCTTGCCCCCCCATATTATTCTTCATCTCCCTTTCTGTTCCTGTATCTGCCCTAATTCAGATTTCTTTTGTTGTTGTTGTTGTTTCTTTCTTTTCTTTTCTCTTTTTCCTTCACTCAAGGGTCACTACTTCCAAAGGAAAGTGAGTCCATATTACTATTCGTTGTTCTATTCTTGTCCTTGTTCTTGCACTCTGTCTTTCCCTCTTATCTTCAACAGTTTCCTGAAGTTTGAGAGGTCATCCTGTCTCCTCTGGCTTCACTTGAAACCTTCTCCAATTCTTCTACCTATCTATTCCTCTTGTCCTAACTCTGTCTAAGTCCCCATCCTAAAGGGTTAAATTACTATATTGAAGAATTTATTCACTGTAAACATATTTGGGGCTGCTACTCAATTTTTATGTAATTCACATGGTTTAAAGGTGACAGCTTAATAACTACCACAAATCCTCAATTTTTAAACTGTGCTCGTGTTGCTGATTGTATCAGCTGGGCTAAAGAGTTATGATTGACTTAATGACTTGTCCTTTCTGATATTATGAAAATGAGGGGCTGGGGATTTACCTCAGTGGTTCCAGTGACTGCCTCTCAAGTGCAAGAGCCCAAGTTCAATCCCCAGTACAAAAAAAAAAAAGAGAGAGAGAGAGTGTCTATGAGTCATTAGAGACTCAAAAACCAAAGAACAACTATATGAGGAAGATCAAAGTAATAACCCAGGAGTTAAACCAAGGACAGCCCAACAACAAAAAGAAAAATGAGAAAACAATCAAGACACAAACAGACTTTCAGTTCACCAACAGCAAAGTCTAGGGGAAATGAGGTTGAAGTCTGACAATCACCCCCCCAGGACACCCTGAACTCATAGCACAGGAAGTAACAAAACAGATCAATCAAGATCTAGAAAAAATCGAAACAGAAATAATTTCCCAGATAACTACAGACATGGTGAGCACAATGAGACATGATTAGAGACTCTAGAACAGAAACTGACAAAAAACAGATGAGCTGAGGACCATGACAGAAACCAGGGAGGCCCAGCATAAGAAAGAAATGGAAATGACGAATGCCCAACACAAGAAATAAATGGAATCCATGAAACAGATTCAAACAGATATTGAGGAGATTAAAAACTCTATTGACAGCGACAAGGGGAAAAAAATGAGAACCAAGACCTGTCATGTAAAGGTACAAGATCCCAATAATGAAAGTAACTGAACTGTGTACCTAAAATGTACCAATAAACTCAATGAGGGTTAAAAAAAAAAACTCTTATTGAGGACTGGGGATTTAGCTCAGTGGTCCGTGGGTCTGCCGCCTGCCTTGCAAGCACAAGGACCTGAGTTCAATCCGCAGTACAAAAAAAAAAAAAAATATTGAAGGTTTTTGCAGCAGGATAAATGAATGTGAAGAGAGAATTTCAAATATAGAAAATAGGATTGCAGTCAGTGAATGTGAAAAGAGAGGACTCTTAAAAACAGTAAGGGGTCATGAGAAATTGATCCAACAACTCCTAGATGATGCAAAGAAGAATAACATGAGACTGATAGGAATCCATGAAGTAGCAGGAGAAAATACAAATGGCTTTAAAACAAAAAAACTGTTCACATAACTAATGACACAAAACATCCAAAACAGAGGGAAAGAATTTGACATACAGGTAAGTGAGTCATACAGGACTCCAAATAGCCATAATCAAAACAAATCTACCCCTAGACATATAATAGTCAAGATCCCAGAAACCCAACAGAAGAACAAAATATTGCAAGGAGTTAGAGAAAATAAACAAATCACATGCAAAGGAAAGCCCACCAGAATCACAGCACACTTTTCAACACAAGCCCTCAAATCAAGCACAGCCTGGAGTGAGGTTTTTCAAGTCCTAAAAGAAAACAACCTCCAACCTAGACTGATGTATCCTGCAAACTCTCTTTCAAAATGGATGGGGAACTAAAATACTTCCATGACAAAGAACCCCTGAGAAACTTCATGAATACCAAACCAGCACTCCAAACAATTCTAAACAATATCACCTGGTCCAGAGATTTAGCTCAGTGGTTCTGCTGCCTGCCTTGCAAGTGCAAGGGCCCAAGTTCAATCCCAGGTACCAAAAAAAAATTAAACATTAAAAAATAAACAATATCCTAGAAAAAGACAATGAAGGTCACAACACCATGAGGCCCAACAGAGCAAATCAATTAGGCAAGACAACAAACTAAAGGGAGAGGGAAAAAAATTAAAAAGAGCCAACAACAGGACAATAACATGACAATGATAAGTCAATACATATCAGTTACAACCATCAATGTCAATGGTCTTAATTCCACAGTCAAGAGAAACAGACTGGCAGAATGGATTAAAAGCAAAATCCAAAAATATGTTGCATACAAGAAACACACCTAGAGGCTGGGTATGGTGGCACATGCCTGAAATCCCAGCACTCAGGAGGCTGAAGGAGGAAGATCACTGTGAGTTCAAGGCCAGCCTGGGCTACATAGTGAGTTCCAGGTCAGTCTCAACTATATAGTGAGACCCTGTCTCAAAAAAAAGAAAAAAGAAACACACCTAGTGCAAAAAGAAACCCATAGACTGAAAGTGAAAGTATGGGAATCAGTTCTCCATGAGATAGGGGCACAGAAAAAAGCAGGGGTACCTATCTTATTTGCAGACAAAGTAAATTTCAAACCAAAACTGATTAAGAGAGACAAAGAAGGCCACTACATCCTTCTAAAGGGATTCAAGAGGAAGAGATGACAATCATAAATATATACACACCAAATATTAATGACCCAACTATATAAAACAAATATTAAGGAACGTGAAAAACCAAATAAGCTCTAATACAATTGTGGCAGGGGACCTAAATAATCCACTATCTCAAACAGACAGATCATCTAGGCAAAAAATCAATAACAAAATACCAGAACTGAACCAAGCTTTCGAACATATGGACTTAATAGACATTTATAGAGTGTTCCACCCCACACAATCAGAATACACATTATTTTTGGCTGCACATGGGTCATTCTCCAAAATAGACCACATACTAGCTCACAGAACAGGTTTAAATAAATGTAAAGGAATCAAAGTTATCTCATGTATGTTATCAGATCATAGTGCAATTAAGCTGGAGATCAATAGCATAAGAAACCAGAGGAACTTCACAAACACGGAAATTGAACAACACTCTCCTGAGCAATCAATGGGTCACAGAGGAAATTAAAGAAGAAATTAGACAGTTTTTACAAATAAATGATAATGCCAATACAACACACAAGAATCTATGGGACACAATGAAAGTAGTTCTAAATGGAAAATTCATAGCAGTGAATGCCACACTAGGAAAACAGAGCCAGCGCAAATAAACAACCTAATTATGAATCATAGGCTCCTAGAAAAAGAGCAAGAAAAACCCAAAGGTCATAAAAGAAGGAAATTGTAAAGATTAGAGCAGAAATCAATGCAATTAAAACTAAGAAAATGATACAAAAAAATCAATGAATTGAAGGGTTGGTTTTTTCAAATATATAAAATTGATAAACATTTAACCAATCTTGTCAGAAAAAGGAAATAAAAGGCTCAGATCCATGCAACTAGGAATGAAAAAGTTGATGTCACAACAAATGCAGCAGAAATCCAGAGGATCATCAATACCTACTGCAAGAACCTGTACTGTAATAAAATGGAAAACACAGAATAAATGGACATATTCTAGATACTGATGAATTACCAAAGAAAGATTTAAAAAATTCTAACCACCCCAATTACAATCAGTGAAATTGAAAATGTAATTAAAAATTTACCAACGAAGAAAAGCCCAGGTCCTGATGGATTCACTGCAGAATCTTACAAGACACTTAGAGAAGAACTACTGCCACTACTCTTTAAACATTTTACTGGAACTGAAAGGGAAGCAATACTTCCAAATTAATTCCTGGAAGCAAGTGTTACTTTGATTCTGAAACCAGGGAAAGACCCAACCAAAAAAGAGAACTACAGGCCAATCTCTCTAATGAATATAGATGCAAAAATCCTTAATAAGATACTGGCAAGCAGGCTGGGGATTTAGCTTAGTGGTTCCCCCACCTGCCTTGCAAGCACAAGGATCTGAGTTCAATCCCCAGTATAAAAAAAAAAAAAAAGATACTGGCAAACAGAATACAGAAGGTCAAGAATATCATACACTATGACCAAGTCAGATTTATCCCAGGGATCTAAGGATGGTTCAACACACATAAATCAATAAATGTAATACACTATATTAACAGAGTCAAGGCAAAAACCACATGACCCTCTCAGTAGATGCAGAAAAAGCATTTGACAAAATTCAACACCCATTCATGATAAAATTGGAATATATGGTCTGTATCTCAACAAAGGCTATCTATGAAAAACCAATAGCCAACATCATATTAAATGGCCAAAAACTGAAAACCTTCACATTAAAACTAGTAACAAGAAAAGGATGTCAACTACCACCACTCCTGTTCAATATAGTTCTGGAAACATTAGCCACAGCAATTAGACAAGAGAAAGAAATTAAAGCAATAAAGATAGGAAAGGTAGAAGTTAAACTGTTATGATTTGCTGATGATATGATACTCTACAAAGAAGACCCAGAAAACTCTGCCAAAAGACTTCTAGACTTTATTGACACTTTCGGCAGAGTAGGTGGATACAAGATCAACACTCAAAAATCAATAGCCTTCTTGTACACAAATAACAGACTCGCTAGGAGAGAATTAGGGAAACAATTGCTTTCATAATAGCATCCAAAAAATGAAGCATCTAGGAATCAATCTAACAGAAGAAGCAAAAGACCTCTACACTGAAAACTACAGCACTCAAAAAAAGAGATGAGAGAGGATATAAGAAAATGGAAAGATATCCTCTGCTCGTGGGTAGGAAAAATCAACATAGTGCAAATGGTCATACTACCAAAACTGCATACAGATTCAATGCAATTCTGCTTGAAATTCCAAGAGTATATTTCACAGAACTAGAGAAAATAATCTAAAGATTCATTTGGAACCACAAGAGACCTAGAATAGCAAAAGCCATTCTAGGGAACAGAGACATGGCAGGGGGTATAACAATTCCAAACTTGAAACTATACTACAAAGCCACTGTATAGTATGGCACTGGCAAAGAAACAGACCTGAGGATCAGTGGAATAAATTGGAAGACAGAGAAACAACTCCAGGTGTACTCAGCTACCTCATCTTTGACAAGGGAGCCAACGATCTTCACTGGAGGAAAGATAGGCTCTTTAATAAATGGTGTTGGAATAATTGGATTTCAACCTGCCAAAGATTAAAAATAGACCCTTATCTTTCACTATACACTAAACTAAAATCCAAGTGGATTAAAGATCTAAATATTTAAAAAGAAACACTAAATTTTGTTAGGCAGAACTCATGAAGACATTGACATAGGAAAAGATTTTATGAACAAATCCTCAGTAGCATGGGAACTAGCACAAAGAATCAACAGCTGAGATCTCCTCTTATTAAAAAACTTCTGCACTGCAAAAGAAACCACCAACAGAGATAAGAGACAACCTACAGTGTGGGAAAAAAATTTTACCAGCTTCTCCTCAAAGGACTATTATGTAGACTATATAAAGAACTCAAAAAATTAGGCCCCCCAATATAAAGACCCGATTCAAAAATGGGCATCTGAAATGAACAGATATTTCTCAAAGAAGTAAAAGCACCAAGTAAATATATGAAAAAATGTTCCACAGCACTGGTCATTCGAGAGATGCAGATGAAAACAACACTGAGGTTCCACCTCATCCCACAAAGAATAGCTGCTATCAAGAAATCAACAAATAACAAATGTTGGCGGGGTTGTGGGGACAAAGAAAGCCTTCTCTCTTTTTGGTGGGAGTACAGACTGGTGCAACCACTGTTGAAATCAATATGGAGATATCTCAAAGAACTAGAATTACAGGTTCCATTTAACCCAGCTATATCTCTGCTGTGTGTCTTTCCAAAAGAATTAAAAGAATCATACCACAGTGATATATGCACACCCAGGTTTATAGAGGCACAGTTTGTAATAGCTAAAACTTGGAAACAGTCCAATTGCCCATCAGTTGGAGGCTGGATAAAGATGTTGTTTTTCTATAAAATGGAATACTACTCAGTCATGAATGAGAAACTAGAGTCATTCATAGGAAAATGGATGCATATTGAGGCCATACTCTTAACTGAAATAAATAAGACACACATGTGTAAATACCAAATGGTTTCTCTGGTGTGAAAAACTAAAAGTGTAAGTATGATCCAAATGGTATAATTGACAATGTGAAATAAGAAGAAAAGGACTAAAGATGTAGGGGAAGTAGGAAGGGTTGCAGAAAGGAAATAAGAGAAAAAAAATATGAGAAAACAAAAAAATGTAAACAAAATTTTTGTAAATAGGAAAGGGAGGAGTGGGTAAAGGGAGGGCAGGGGAAAGGGAAAAAAAATGAGAAGCAAGACCTGTCATGTAAAGGTACAAGATCCCAATGATGAATGTAACTGTACTGTGTACCTTAAAAATACTAATAAACTCAATGAGAAAAAAAAATACAGAAACAGGAAACTTGGAAAAAATGAATATAACTCAGTTGTTACATCTGATTAGGAAAGTATATGTCAATAGCCCAAAGTCTACCACTATGTTTGGCATCTCTCAACCTGATGCCAAACAAAGCTAGAGAAACTGCAACTCTGCTTTACCAGACATCAAGAGATTTTACAAGAGGGTTCCCATGTGACCAAGTGCAGTGGAAATGGTTGGGCAGGGTAGGGTCTGTCTGCCGCTGCCCCTAGGCCTGGAGGCTCCCCCACTCCCCGGACCATCCACAGTGGGCTGCACAAGTAGCTGCCTTGCTGGGGCTGGGAGCCAGGGAGCCAAATTTTTTTTTTCTTTTTAATTGAGTTTATTGGTACATTTTAGGGATACAGTACAGTTACATTCATTGTTAGGATCTTGTACCTCCACATGACAGGTCTTCGTTCTCATTTTTTCCCCTTGTCCCTGCCCTCCCCATTTACAACCACTTTATTTCCATCTTTTCATTTTCTCACATTTTTTTTCTTTTTCCTTATTACCCTTCCCCTACCCATCCCACCTTCCCTACACCTTTAGACATTTTCTTCCCATTTCACAATGTCAGTTAACTCATTAGGATCTTATGTATTAGTTTATTCACACCAGAGAAACTATTCGGTATTTACACATGTGTGACTTATTTCACCTAGGAGTATATCCTCAATATGTATCCATTTTCCTATGAATGAATCTAATTTCTCATTTTTTATGGCTGAGTAATATTCCATTTTATAGAAAAACCACATCTTCTTTATCCAGTTTCCAACTGATGGGCAAATGGGCTGTTTCCAAGTTTTAGCTATTACAAACTGTGCTGCTATAAACATGGGTGCACATACATCACTGTGATATTCTTTTAGTTCTTTTGGAAAGATACCCAGCAGAGGGATGGCTGGGTCAAATGGAACCTCTAGTCCCAGCTCTTTGAGGTAGCTCCATATTGATTTCCATAGTGGTTGCACCAGTTTGCACTCCCACCAACAATGGAGAAGGGTTCCTTTCTCCCCACAACCCCGCCAACATTTGTTATTGTTTGATTTCTTGATAGCAGCCATTCTTTGTGGTATGAGGTGGAATCTCAGTGTTGTTTTCATCTGCATCTCTCGAATGACCAGTGATGTTCATATATTTACTTGGTGCTTTTATTTCTTTGTCTGAGAAGTGTCTGTTCATTTCAGATGCCCATTTTTGAATCAGGTCTTTATATCTGGGGGGCTGATTGCTTTGAGTTCTTTATATATTCTAGATAATAGTCCTTTGTCTGAGGAGAAGCTGGTAAAAAAATTTTTTCCCACATTGTAGGTTGTCTCTTAGTTCTGTTGATGGGGACAGCACAGATCCACAGAATCAGAGAGCCAAATTCTGCAGACACCATGCCCTGCAGGAGGCGCTCGAGTGGCAGCCAGCCAGGCCTTGGTGCTCTGGGCTTCCCTTCCATCACCATGGATGCCTCCCCTTCCCAGCCCTCAGCTAATGGGGCAGGTGACACAAGGGCTGTGAAGCCAGACATCCTGGTCACCTCTAGATCTGGTTTTTCCAGAATGACAAGTGGTTACAATTCCTTGCTGCCTTCCCTTAGGAATCAGCAGTATGCACCAGGAAAATGCTTCTACAAGAAGAACTATGGAGATTTGCATACAGATAGCTTCATATTGAGTTCTAGAACTGAAAGAGAAGTTGGAGGGCTCCATCCATTCATTTCAGAAATCCTAACAGAAAAAATAAAGCCTTATCCAAAATGAAAGCTATTTTGCTTAGAACCACATTTCATTTCTGCACAAGAGACATTTGAAACAGAGGAAGAGCAGGAAAGAGGACAAAAGAGAAATGAAGTAATAGGAAGAGAAACAGAAAGATACAGCACAAGAACATTCATCAAAAAGAGTCCAAGAGGGCTGGGGATTTAGCTCAGTGGTTCTGGTGACTGCCTCACAAATGCAAGGACCTGAGTTTGATCCCCAGTACCAAAAAACAAAAAAATAAAGAGACCAAGATAGATTTAGATACAGATAATGAAAGGGCCAAGAGCCCCCTCAGTCACCAGAGAGTAGACATAAAGATACAGGTCCTGCAAGTGGCACTCACAAAAGCTGAAACAGGAGGAAAAGGATAGAACACACAGGGAAAAATGGAATGAGGCATACAAAGAGAAAGCAACACCCTTTCATGGGACAGTATCCCCTTTAGGCTAGCACCAAGAAAAGCCATATTACATTTTAAAAAACACAGCACAGCCAGACATAATGGGGCACGCTTGTAATCCCAGCTACTTAGGAGGCTGAGGCAGGAGGATCACAAGTTCAGCCAGCCATGCTGGCATATGCCTGTAATCCTAGCATTTGGGAGACTAGGAGGATTCCTGCAAGTTTAAGGTCACCCAGAACTACATAAAGAGACCTTAGCTCAAAAACTCAAAACAAAGTAAAACTTTTAAAAAAGGAAAGATTTTACAAGAGAAATCAAGTTAACAAATTTTAACTATTCAATAAATGCATCTTTGTTTCAACTTCGAGTTGTTGTTTAATTGGTGTGCTTAAAACTTTTTTGTACATTTCAAATTATTGAATTGTGATTATAGGGTTAACTTGGTTTTTTTCTCTACTTTGTTAATAAAATCCTCAAGGTTAGTACTGTTCTATTGGCAGTCAAATTTTAAATGTAACAATCTGAAAACAAAAAAAGGGACACTAAATTTTAACAGCTGAAGACAAATTTGTTATAGAAGGTTTGTAATAAATGAGACAGAGAAAAAATACTAATAAAGCTGTAAGTGAAAGAGATACACTTTTTATATGAAAGGATTTTGTATGTTTGTCTTCTTAAAAGGATAAAGAGAGATATACAAGACCAGAAGGCCTAGGCATATAGAAAATGTGTGTGGAGATGATTTATCAAGAAAATATGTATGTTTGCTTGTTGGTTTCAAGTTTGTTATAAAAGGTTTACATTTACAGACATAAAGAGACATCAAAGAATATTACTTAAATGTTATTGTAATATGTTTACATTGGTTGTCATCAAACGGTTAAGTTCTAAGTGTTATCGTGATATATTTACACTGGTCACCTTAAAAAGATTCAATATTATATGGGGAAAAAAACAGGTTTTATTGAAAAGATGCTTTTGGTACATTAAAGGGCATAAGGTTTCATACATATAATTATGATTATTATTATTAATTTTCTGATATACTAAAAAAAGCTTTGCAGGGTACTAAGATACTGTTAATGCTACTTGAAGAGACAGGATTTAAAGTTTCATGGAAAAAGACTCAAATTTGTGTACAAGTCAAATATTTAAGATTCCAAATTACTAAGGGAATGCGCTGCTTAGGGACTAAAACAAAGCAAGTAGTCAACACCATATCAGAACCAAAGATATGAAAGCAATAAGAGAATTCTTAAGAGCTGCAGGTTTTTACAGAACTGAATTCTGGGGTTTATAGATATAGCTATGCCCCTATATGAAACTTTAAAAGGCCCAGAAGGACAACAACTGTTACACGGTAAAAAACAAGAACCAACATTTAAAAGGTTAAAACTAACCCTCTCTGCTGCCCCTGCATTGGGAATCTGAGATGTGACTTAACCTCTTGCCTTGTATGTGACTGAAAGAAACCATACTTGCCTTGGGGGTGCATACCCAAAAAGTAGGCCCATGGAACCAAGCAATGGCATATCTTTCTAAAACTTTGGATCCAGTTCCAAAGGGATCCTCCCTTGTCTACGAGCTCTGGCAACTGCAGTTATGCTGGTTAAGGAAGCTGACAAGCTAATCTTAGGATAGAATTTGACTATTCAGGTTCCCCGGGCCATCCTAGAACTGTTAAATAACAGAGAACATCAGTGGCTCTCAAATAAAATAGTCACACAATATCGGCTCCCATCTGTGAGAACCCCTATCTACATTTTGTTCCAGTTAAAACCTTGAATCCTGCTACTTTTGCTCTTGGAACCTGGCCCTCTTGACCATGATTGTCTCAGCATCACTAATGAGCTGTTCTCAAGTTGTCCAGATCTTCAAAAAAACAAAAACAAAACCCACTGCCTGATGCTGATTGCAATCTGTTCATGGATGGGAGCAGTTTTATGGAAAATGGGGTACACTACACTGGCTATACAGTGATAACCCAGGACAAAGTGATACTAGTGGGATCCCTCCCCACTGGATTGTCAGCTCAGTGAGTGGAGCTTTGGGCACTCATACAGGCTCTCCAATGGACAAAGAATCAGTGAATCAAAGAGTTGGTTCTTTGAAAGATTAAAAATTGGTAAACCCTTAGCCAACCTTATCATAAAAAGGAAAGACTCAAATCCATGCAATTAAGAATGAAAAGGGTAAAATCACAACAGACCTTGCAGAAATCCAGAAGATCATCCATACCTACCTCAAATAATACATAAGAATTACCAAAACTGAATAAAAAGATATAGAAATTCTAAATAAACTAATATCACCCAATGAAATTGAAGACATAATTTAAGGTCTACCAACAGAGAAAATCCCATGCCCTGACAGATTCACTACTGAATTCTACAAGTAATTTAGAGACAGCCTAATACTGCTACTTCTCAAACTTTTAATGAAATTGAAAGGGTAGCAATACTCCCAAATTCATTCCTGGGCACAAGCATTACCTTCATTCCAAAACCAGACAGGAATCCAACCAAAAAAGAGAATTACAGGCTAACTTCTTTAATGAACATAGATGTAAAAATCCTCAATAAGATACTGGCAAACAGAATACAGCAAATCATCAAAAAGGTTATACAGCATGACTAAGTTGGATTTATCCCAAGGATGCAGAGTTGGTTCAACGTATCTAAATAAATAAATGTAACTGCACTATATTAACAGAGCCAAGGACAAAAAAACACATAATCCTCTCAACAGATGCCAAAAAAAAAAAAAAAAAAAAAAAATTT